>NW_015654513.1:203227-231440 GCF_001515625.1 Sinocyclocheilus rhinocerous
CCTATTGTAGGAGACTCCCAAAACAATATTAGGAACCGTAAAAATGGCATAATAGGGGCACTTTAACTAGTTTTCTGTAATTTAATGACAAGGTAATATAACAATAAGTATACTGTTACAAATGTCTAATAATAATTTTAAAAATTATAAATAAAATGGTAACTCTTTACTTAAAGCCTTTATGTATAATGCATTATAAATGTATTATTAATGTATTAATTATGCCTTGTAATGTATTGTACAATCTCATGAATAATTGTAACCACAGTTAATACATTATAACACTTATCAATTTATTGTTACACTATGCATTTTAAATTCGGTTATAATTATTTACAAGATATAATGCCATTGTATGCGTATATAATGCGCATTATGAATAATTATAATGCATTATACCCTTTAAAAAGGCTTTAAGTAAATTGTTATCAATAAAATCTTACACAATTGAAAGTTGGTCAATACAGAGGATTTGCATGACTAACTTCAGCCCAGTGCAAATTTGTGTTGAAATCTTTGGCCCTCACACAAAACTCCAAATTCACATGGATTCCAATTAAAATAACTGGATTTCACCCACAAAAATTCACCAAACATCGGTAAATGTGACCACACAGCAGCATGCTAATGTCAAACTCTATTGAAATCAATTGTGTGGCACACTATTTGAGTTGCTGCTGATAATTCTCCAATTCAGTCACTCACTGCTTTTGGTTGTATATGGCTTGTTAATAGCGAGAACTGGACCTTAAAATAAAGTGTGACCCTGCTTTTCTGTAGTTTTTCCATGTATACATGCTAGATGGTCATGGTCATGTTTGACCATTGCGCTCGTGCCTTGCATCTTTTGCAGCGACACATTGTTTTAAAATCGTCTTTAGAGTAGTTAAACTTTTTTTTTAAATGCATGTCCATACCTTGCGGGGTTTTTTTTTTTTTTTTTTCACTGCCCTGCATCTCGTGTTTTTAAATGCAAGGACGCAGTCTGTATGAATCACTTCTTCGTATTCTACATATGTCTGCAGACTGCAGTAGATAAAAATCATGGTTAAATTCTGTTTAAAAGATAAGCTTTGTACAAAAAATGACTTAGAATGTGTTCACGCAGTTGTTTAGATGTTCCTTTCAGTCTGACAGACAAGAGGTCACCAGAGAAAAAACAGTTGAAGCTTACACAAAGTGTGTGGCATCAGATGACAGTTTCATAAATTAAAGGCAATGAGGTTTACCACAGAATCACTGCACACAACACATATGAAAACATTTGTGTCAAAACAGGCTTGCGAAATTGCTTTCTATCTGTTTAACGAGAAGCTGTAGTGCAGCAGCGAGCCTGTCTCCATCTCTTGCCACCATTTTAAATTAGCTTGATGAGTGGCAAGTTGCACCTACTCTGCTGCCATAGCAACCATAGTGCAGCCAACTGGGTCAGAGCTGAGCATTATGTAGCGATGCCCTCTCTAACACACATGAACGTCCAAAAGCACAAACACACGCACAGCCACACACACTGCATACGTGCTGGTGTCTCACACATTAACACGCGCAGCATGGGGGAGATTTATTCTCAGATTACGTGAACGTTATGTTGTCCAGTGACATGCTGTGTAATTGCCCAGCAGTATGTTTTATTGGCACAGCTACCTATTACAACAAAGTAATTGTTAGTGCTGGCAGTAAGAAAGCACTGCAGTGTCATTATCAGAGTCTGTTCTCCAGAACTTCTGTAATTTCATCTCTCTCATCAGCCTTGAATACATATTGTAATTTGAGTGTTTGCTGAGAGAAGATGATTGATTGGGCGGATGGAGTTGAGGAAATCAATTTAAATGTTTTTTGGAACAGTGGAATTATTGTGCATCTTTAGAAAGTTGCACCTTCTTCTGAAGACTTCAACACTAACTAATAATTATACGTTTCCTATGCTAAAAAAGTGTGTGTTGCTCTCCATGTGGAATCATTTTACATATTCAAGCTTGAAGGAAGAGCAGACCAGCTGATGAGCAGAGCAGAGGTCTCGGACTCACATTCGGCCTTAGCGCAGACCAGACTAGCCGATGGGTAGCTGAAGGAGCGTAGGATGGCTCCGATGGCAAGGCTCAGATCCTCATTGCTAGGATACAGAGTCACAGACGCAAAGCGCAGGTAAGGAAGCCGTGGAGTCTCTTCCGGACCGATTTTCACATGCGGAATCTGAGGGAGAGCGGTTTGAAGAACAAAAGGAAAGAGATTATGGTTAGCGAATGTACACAAAATAAGTAAACTTATTTTTTGGAATATTTAAATGAAGCTCACCTCCTTTTCCCCGCAGATGTGACTGACTATGGAGCCAGAGGCAGGGCTGGAGGCGGGGCCAATCACTGAGACCACGCCCTTCGGTAGAATCTGGCACACTACGACAAAAAAAGTAGACCATTTCATTCCTCATATCCACTGTGTTTGCCTTTCTGAGTCACTGTATGCTGTACTGCTTTACTTCAAAGTTTTTTTGTGTTGAGGGATGTGTGTGTGTGTGTGTGTGTGTGTGTGTGTGTGCGTGCACTTTTTAATGTATGACTCACTAGTATCTGTAGTCTCATACTGAGAGTCTTTCTGGAGTTCAAATATGTCGACCTCCACGCGAGCGCGAGCCGGGCCCTCCATCACACTGTTGATGCTCTCGCGTGCTAACGCTAAAGCTAACCGCTCCCCTCGCCCACAGACAGAGGAGTCTTTCTGGAGTTCAAATATGTCGACCTCCACGCGAGCGCGAGCCGGGCCCTCCATCACACTGTTGATGCTCTCGCGTGCTAACGCTAAAGCTAACCGCTCCCCTCGCCCACAGACAGAGCTGTCATCCAAAATTGCCGCTAACGGAGGAGAGAATGAGAATGAGAGCGAAACAGACAGATAATGTAGAGAGAAATATGGGTACAAGTAATATAAATGTAATTTATAAAACGGTTAGTTCCAGTCCTCGAATCTGATCGGTCAGAAGCTGTTTTAACACTTTATTCAGGATAAAGTTCCAATAATTATGAACGGCTTTTTTTGCCTGATGTATTATTGTTCCCATTATTTAATTCTTGATGTTTAAGTGGATTGATTGATTAATTATAATCACCTGATGTATGTCATCTGTTATATAATCACTGAGAAAAAGAATTGTCACTCTGACAAAGGCAGATAGCCAAAACGTTTGTCTATTTTATCTCCAGCCTTGATTCTAATAAAAGACTTAATGACTGCAGACCAACATTTATATCGCTTGTCCACCACATGACAAAAGTCCATACGTGTGCAACTTACCCATCCGTACGGATGACAGAATGGGTGTCTGGCTCAGGGAAGAAGGCGGCATGGTAACCACGGTGACTAACAGGAAGCGGAAGTAAATCGACAGCAGGAGCGCTGGCAGTTCCGGCATCTTCTACCGCTCCTCATGGAGATGCCTTCTGCTGCCTATAGCACCCCCTAGATGAACACAGAAATGAGATGAACTTTGTTATACATGAGCACTTACAGATTTCCATCAGTTTCTGTCTAGACTACAAAAACAGCTATTGTACATTTCCACCAAAGATACAGTTCACTGCACACACATTGACCTTTTGTGACAACTTGCTCCGGTTGTAGACAAAACAATTCGTCAAGCAACAAAAATATAAAAGGTAACATAAAATATCAAACCATTGTTTTGGGCATTGTTTTGTTTCGACCTGACATTTATTAAACGTTTCCTTGTCCTGAGAACATAGTTCAACCTTTGCCTGAATATATATATGCCAGTGTGGTTTTATTGTGTTCAGTTGATTAACAACAGACCTTACAAAACGATAATGAAACTGACATTTTAGTTTGAAGAATAAAATTCACAAAATACTTTTATTTAAGATGGTTTTAAACTAGATGTTGGAAACTAACATACAAAACTACTGCTAGGCTAACAATAATATTTTTAACCGAACTTCTGACTCCAACACCTATATAGTTACTAAGACAAAAACTTGTGACAACTTGCCCCAGTCTGCCCTATATCATCATGTCTTTGTGAGATATACACTAATGTTCAAAAGTTTTCAATGTTGAAAACAGTGCTTCTTAATATTTTTAGATATCAGGTAGAATGCAGAAATGTGATACATTTTTTCAAGATTATTGGATGAATATAAAGTTCAAAAGAACAGCATTTATTTTAAACAAATCTTTTGTAGCAAATATCTTGTTTGTGTGAAATACTGTCACGTTGTAACTATGCATTCAGTTTAATGCATTCTTGCTGAATAAAAGTATTAATTTACACACAAAAAATAAAATAAAATCTTACTGACCCCAATCTTTTGAACGGTAGTGTACTGTATGATGCTGTAACCCTGTGACACAGTACTTTAAAGTTTACTGAAAAACACACTACCGCTTAAGATACCAGCACAATAACACACTCAGCAAAATATCATCTAATTATCATTATCGATAAAATCCCAGAAAATATTGAGATATATTTTTTGTCAATATCGCACATCCTTAATATATTTAACATTTTGTTTAGAATTTTTTTTAAAAATAAATATGAGAAGTGCCCTTTTTTCCCCCTGCCCCTGGTAGCAGCAATTCAGCAGCAGCAGCAGCGTAGCAGATCTATTCCGCCCAAACCAAATACATTAACATTGTCATGTACATTACCATGCTAAAATTTTCCGAGAGTTGTCATGATAGAAATACACTAAAGTGTACATGCACCTAAATGACAGATATTTTGGTACTGCCTCACTTACAACTGTTTATTCTGAGAATATATTTTATCTTTTTATTTCAGTTAACATAATTAGAATTTGACAGTGATACTGTGTTGTGGTGAAGAGGGCTGTTTTACAGTTCCAGTAAAGTGTGACAGATTGTAGTAGTTTGCTGCATCTCCGAACCCACCCGCAAGAAGCCTGTATGAGCATTTGTGGCTTGAACAGATTTGTGTATTTACTTTAGTGAATCACGCAGATAGCGTGTGCAAATAAAAAGCGCCGTCATTGAGTGCAATTCATTCTTGGTGAATTGCCCCTCAGCACGCCAGTGTGTGTTTGCGTTCGCTGATGATTTCAGACCCCTGATGAAGAGGGCTTTTGATGGTTTTATTACGCTCTTGTGCTCTCGGCCCATGGAGTGCCAGGAGGGACACATAACGGGTGTCTTTTCCTGCCTCCGCTCTGGAATCTTTCCACAAGTGGAAAAGGCGAAGATAAGAAGGGAAAAGGCTTCCTCGATGCTTGCTCTTCATCTCACAGAAGCCTGGTGACATCTTAATGTGTCTGTATCAACCGGTACTGGCAATGCTTGCATCCAGCACTCTCATTTCACAATCCAAATCAATTAAGGAGAATGAATCACTCTGCTATTATTATAACTGTCAGATTCACTTCTTACTTACAAAGATGAAGAAGAAACAAATGAAGCGGCTGCTATCTACTCCTCCCTTTCCCTGAAGGCTTCCTCTTCAAGCATATTCTCTCTCAATGTCTTCTTTTCTCTCTATGTTTCATTTTCTTTTTTCTTTCTCTCGTTCTTTGTTCTCCTTTCGTTACCCTGCTTTTTATTTCAGTCCCCCTCTCCTCATTTCTGGTCGCCTCTTTCTTTTGTGGTCCCACCCTCTCCCCTAAATAATTTAGATTTTACAGTTTACTTGCCGGCTGCCAAGTATCGCTTCATTCAGGCGTGCGCATATGCAAAACAGCGGGTGTGAACTTTAGATTTATATTTGCGACACTGGTCATTAGTATTTGCCTGCAATAATTACAGTGGAACAATAATGGCTTCCTCAATTCTGTATAAACACACGCTGTGTCTTTTCATTTCCTCTTTTTCTCACTTTTCGTGCCCTTCTGACACATCCAAAGTGACTGAGAGAAAGAAAGAAAGAGGGGAGAAGAGATGAACAATGAAACAGGGAGGAGAGAAGTACATCCATCACTTGTTCCCTGTGGTCAAATAAATCCTGTTAGGTCTGTAAAGGTCAGAGTTCACAGAGATTGCTTTGAGTTGTGTGTGTGTGGGAGAGTGTGTATGAATCAAATACTGCACATCAGGGGCCGTATGTATAAAGTCGCTCAAAGTAAAAGTTTAGTCTTAAGTGTGTCAAAATTCTAAGAATGACGTAATTTTACTCTTATTCCTAGACTTAAGAATAAGAGTGATTCATAAGTATGTCCGTGTGATTTCCCTGTGCTGCTGTTAAGAGATGTGTGTGACACGGTCGTGACCTGCATCAGCAAACTGTCATGATTCCCTAATTCGTGACAATGCTTCTCACATCACTGTCCACTCCATTATAACACCAAACTGTGTGTAATGTTGCAGTAAAACTAATTAAGGACTGCCATGGACAGGTGACTCCTACATTTTTTGATATTCTTCATATTCTGTGTGGTGATCAGTTCACAGCAGTGATAGAAATTAATCTTTTCCAATAAGTTTAAATTGATTTTTACCTTTTATGGGCATTTTTACCTTCATAAAGCCATTTTTTTAAAGTGTTCATAATCTTTTCAGTCAAATTCTTAAATTGAATCAGTCAATTAGAATGATAAGTCATTTGGGCTGTTACCAAGCAAATTAAATCAGTATTGACAAAATTCATCTTTGCAATGCAAAGAAAACAGAAGCTGCATTACAAGGGGCATTTAGATGCATTTACACAATGTTTAATGCAGGACATGAATGTATTTAACCTGCAGTTACAAATGCATTAATACTGTTTTGATATAAACGTTGAATACTGATATTTGAAATTCTTAAAAAAAAAAGAAAAAGAAAAAGAAAGGATACTTTAAATGTGAAATTAAAACTGACAGTAGGTGGCAGCAAGTCACTGTTAATAAGTGAGTCATTGCGATTGAACCGAATCATTTAAACAGTTGATTCATTCAGGAATGAAACAGCGTCATGTAGGGACGCAAATTGAAATTATATTTGCTGGCGAAATAGAGCAAAAACAGGCAATATTGTGTCTAAAACGTAAGTGTCTTAATATTCAATTATTGTTTATTGAACTGCTGTATAAAATCAATATCACATTTGTAATCATGCTGCTTTTTGGTAGAAAAAACAGCAGTCTTCGCGTGATACTGATTAACTATATGGAAAGATATAAATATATACATGTCTGCCCCCTTATCTTGAATTTTGTGATCATTCTAAATGCATTTCATCACCACTCACCTCCACACCAAGACAAACACAACTGGAAAGGGAGGGAGGCTCTTTGCCTGTCTGTGATGTGCATGCGCCGATCGTGCTACACTGCATCGACAGAGTCTCAACATTTCCCGACCCGACCTGATATTTTTTTTATTTGTTTGACAGGGAAAGCTGTGACAGGGTAAACTTCCCAGAAAAAAGGGCACTTGCTTTCGAGGAAGAAAAAGGGCAGGTGCTCCCTTTGATGTCTATGTGTGCACGTGCCTGGCTGCTACTGTTGGTTATTGCTGTTGTTGTAGATTGTTGCTGCTGCTGCAAAGCAAGTACAGGAAAGTGCTACTACCAATACATACACCGATACGGTGCTGTGAGTATTTAAGACATACTGCTGCTGCAGAAGTAGCATATATAATAACCTGTAGCAGATCTATACAGGTGGAGCTGGGGAGGTGGAGGGTTTCAGAGGAACTCTGAAAGCGTGCTGCGAACTGCTCTAGTGGATGCTAACCAGCCATTTAAATGTAGAGCAGCAAGCTCATTGGATACGTAAACAACATGAACCAATTAGCTTGTGCCAAGTAGTTTAATGCTGTGAATATCATCAGTTTGAGTTAACGACCCATCAGCCTGCTCCATCTAGAGTTTCATGAAAAAACTTGGCATGTAGCTTTATGGTACCAATAGGCACCTTTTAGGTGTAAATAAGGCACAGAGGTGTCCTTTTGAAATGGTGCTGCTGCAGTGAGAGATAATATACTCTAATATATTTTATTTTCTAAAAATGTAACACAACAAAACTGAAACTAAACTGTCTGTTCTTGATTCCAGAACTAAAACTAAAAATGACTATAGCTGCTGCAGAAGTAGCATATATAATAACCTGTAGCAGATCTATACAGGTGGAGCTGGGGAGGTGGAGGGTTTCAGAGGAACTCTGAAAGCGTGCTGCGAACTGCTCTAGTGGATGCTAACCAGCCATTTAAATGTAGAGCAGCAAGCTCATTGGATACGTAAACAACATGAACCAATTAGCTTGTGCCAAGTAGTTTAATGCTGTGAATATCATCAGTTTGAGTTAACGACCCATCAGCCTGCTCCATCTAGAGTTTCATGAAAAAACTTGGCATGTAGCTTTATGGTACCAATAGGCACCTTTTAGGTGTAAATAAGGCACAGAGGTGTCCTTTTGAAATGGTGCTGCTGCAGTGAGAGATAATATACTCTAATATATTTTATTTTCTAAAAATGTAACACAACAAAACTGAAACTAAACTGTCTGTTCTTGATTCCAGAACTAAAACTAAAAATGACTATAAATTAATTTTAGATTTTGCTACATAGTATAAAGTTTGAAATCTTCACAACTTGCCTGCATTAAACATGAAACAGCATCACTAGTCAGAAATAAAAGTATAATATACTGACATGATTAACATCAGTTCATTAACTTTGGAAGCCTTCATATATTTGCCATTTATATATAGTAAGAAAAAAAAACTAAAACTAAAATTCGGAAAACTGAAACTAAAAGCCTAAAAAAATAACTAAAACTAACAAAAATTATACCAAACTAAAAATGAAATAGAAATAAAACCAAATTAAAAATTGGCTTTAAAAATGTGCTTTCCCATGGGCAGTAACAGCATGACATTTATGACAATGCAAATAACGCTGACTTATGTGAATAATGTGAAATTTATAATTGTTATAATTTACAAAGCAGACATATTAATCCTGACAAGAATGACAGTGACTTAAAATTCATATGCATTTTCTGATCTTTATATTCGGTTTCTGGAGTTTAACTTATTGAGTTATCAATTTTTTTGCACCAAAAATGTTAAGTATTGTAATGATTCAGTCCACTGAAGGCAAGCGTAGTGAAGAACCCAAGTGCAGTTTATTTACAGTGTGATCCAAACAATAATCCGAGACTTGACTTGACGAGGCATGAACAGACTTGACTTGACGAGGCATGAACAGACTTGACATGAACAGACTAGACTCACCGACAGCGGGTTACAACATCAATACACGACGAGGCACAATGGGAACATGAGGGCTATTTGTATCAAACAAAGAGGGTCACATGACATGAACAAACAAATGGGAAACAAGACACATGACCTAGACAACCAATCAGAACATGACAAAATGAACAGAGGAACCAATGGCATGAATACATGAGGGCAAGGGAAGCATGACACTGACAGGGACCATGACTGTGGCTTGGCAGACATGATGTGAGCAGGCTTTGGCATAGCAGGCATGACGTTAGCAGGCTTTGGCGTAGCAGACATGACGTTAGCAGGCTTTGGCATGGCAGGCGTGACGTGAGCAGACCCTGGAGTAGCAGGCGTGACGTGAACAACTCCAGACATGACGGTCGGGATGTGAAGAGGCTCTGGTGTGGTGGGCACTGTAGTATTGCGGGGCTCCTTATCCGCAAAACCCACAGTGTACGATGAGCCGCACAACAGCAGAGCATGATCAATGTATTGTTCAAGTGACCAGTGTGGGGTATTACGTGGCATGTCTTTACTTAAACCAAAACGAAAAATGTCTTTTAAGAAAGTACCATTGAAGTCCACTTGATAGTAAAGTTCACAAAAGTCTGCCACATACTCCTTAATGGAGCGATTACCTTGACGTAGGCGAACAAGATGATCTGCTGGGTTCATTATGAGGGTTGTGTATTCTGTAATGATTCAGTCCACTGAAGGCGAGCGTAGTGAAGAACCCATGTGCAGTTTATTTACAGACGTGATCCACAATTCAAACATAAACCAAGACTAGAGACACAGACTTGACATTACAAGTATTTGCACAAATGATCATTTTCCATCCTCATTTTCACTCTGTCAAAAACACATACTACTATGATAGGTGAAGTTCACTGCATCCTATCCGCAGCCTCCCCCACAACATGTTTGACGTTTTTTGTGATGGTCAAAGATAGCCAGCACTGTAATTGAGCTCAAAAATCAGTCTGTTTCAGCATGGTAATACATCACAAGGGATCAAATCTATTATAACGTGTTGTCAGACTGCTATAATTAATTGATATTTAGAAAAAATGGCAACATGTTGAGAATAATTAAGAAAAAAGTCCTTTGTGATGTTAGAAGAACAAATGAAAAACATTCTAATTCAGTCACTGAGGCATGTCATTAAAAATAAACATCAGCCAATAGATTGATCTTTTAGAAGGGAATGCATAGTTTTTTGAGGTGCTTGTCTACATCCAGGGACAAAACAATGCGGATGGTCTTAAAATCATTCCCTCACAGCTGTATAGTACTTGTGATTGATGGACAGACATGAGTTAAGAGCACATTTCCTTAAAAGTTAAATCTGTTTATCATATAAAGTGACTGTATCTTTTTACAAGGCTTGGATTAAACCCCTTGATTCATATGGATTCGTTTTATGATGCCTTTATGACTTTTTTTTTTTTGATCTTCTAAGTTTTGGTTCCCCGGCCTTTCAAAAGAGGGACAGAAACGTCTCAGATTTCCTTAACAATGTCTCTAATTTGTGATAATCAAAGTCTTATGGTTTTGGAACAGTATATGAGGGTGACAGATGATGACATTGTTTTCATTTTTGGGGCATTTAGACGACACTCATGACATCACAACTGGGGAGATTTCAAATCTCATTGTGTTTTAGAAGGCTGGAAAACCAAAATAAACTGGGGAGGTTAGCATTAAGGTATCATCCTGAGGCAGGATGTTTTTACCGCAAAGTAACTTCTTATACGTGTAATTATCAAAGACATTCACATTTACGCCCATTTAATGTAAATATGGCGCAGTGCAATTTAAGCAAATTTAGAGCTTGGTTAAACTACACTGGCAGATGGTTAGGAAATAAGATCTGGGGTTTTGTGCTGAAATACCACATTCAGACTTCCTGAGTCTTCTCTCAATGGGCAAATCAGTCAGAAACAGCTTGTCTCCCTAATTCTCTCCATCTCTTCTTCTGTCAGTTGATTCAGTGTACTTCTGCTCTCCTCTGACAATCTTTCAGCGCTTTGAGCCTCTTACTTTGAACTTAACCCACCCTGTAACATACACACCCATGCGCTCTCTCACTTATACAAAGAGAAAATCCACCAGCTTGACAGTCGATCCTTCCTTTTTCTTGCCTCCTTCTGATCCTACATGTCTCTTTGCATTTCCACCAACCTCTCTCACAGTTTCACACACATTTCCATGCTTTTGAAACAGGGGGATGTTTCCACTAGCTGTCCTTTTTGACAACATGGGTCAATGATGCTGTTCACACGTAACACACAAACACCAGTCCATGTGTGTTTTGACAGATCTGCTCTTCGACATTGACAAGGCCTGCCCTGAGGTGCAGCACAAACATCTGTGTCAAATCCAGATTCGTCACAGACACACGTGCACACACGGATGAACGGATGGACGAGTGATCGGCGCAGGCCTTGGACTTTGTTCACAGGATGCTGACTTACCTCACAGCAGAAAGCAATTCGCTCTCTGCCCACTCACAGATAAACACCATGCAATTAAGGATCTAACAGTCGTGATCGCGCCAGTAACAGACCAGTGTTTTGGCAGGATTTGAAAGATGCAGGTGTGGTCGGTCGCTGCTGAATATTTGATGGCGTTTTAACACTTTTGGGCTGGTACATTGTAAATACGTGATAAGATATGAAGATGAAAGGCTTATACCGATGTGAAATCTTGTTCTTTGTGTCAGATGAATGATTTAACCGACCCTGCTGTGCCAACAGATTTAAATGAGAGCATTTCAGCTGTACGGCTCTTTAGCATTCCCTTTGGCAGAGTAAACAAACACGATGATTCCTCATGCATGACGTCTGTAGATGCTCTCGGGAGCCACGGCACTTTCAGGCTCCTGAATTTATATGGGTGTGCAAGGTGCAGACCGCTGTGAACACGTGTAAAGCATAGCGTAATGATAAAGGACACGGACGCAAACACAACTGCGCTTCCAAGCCTGCAGATTACTAAACAATGTTAGCAAATCTGGTGATGAATATGCACACTTCATTACAAAACAAACACATACTGTAGGATTTAAAGAGCACATATCCATTCAAACCAAGTGGATGCTTGCCGTGGTAGAGCCATGTGGATTTTAAATGCAACTTTTAACAAAAAAAGGGATTTTTGTTGTAGGTGAAAAAATTGTTTGTCTAAATTAGTGTGGCATAAATCATCCATTCACATGTCTAAATGTGGTCACACTTCATTAGCTTCAAACTGAAAGTGCTGTCATCAGCTACCCACACTCTTGTCATTTGAAACGTTTAACTTTCAAACTTTTTCTCATGGAATATAATGATGTGGTTGTGCAACATTCAGACATAAATAGAGAATGTTTTTTTTTTAATTCAGTTTGAATTTGAATGGTGGTACAGAACAGATACAGAACTGAAATTCAAATTTAAGGAAGTACAATTAAAACGAACTGAAATTCAAAAACATCCATATAACCTCAATAGGTGTATATTGGTAAAGTGGGATGCTTTTGGAGATTTTAATTCTCTTGCACTCAAGTCAACTTTGAATAATGGTTTTGTCTTAAAATTTAAAGAACTTTAAAAAGTCTTGAAATCTGAAGTTACAGGCCTTACGAACAAACAAAAACTAACAGAGATGTTTGAAATGTCACTAACGTTTCGCTGGGTGGACGAACACTTCATTCACCAGAACGTCATTAATTGTTGAATTAATCTGAACTGTAAATTACACTTCCTTTAATTCCAATTCAACTTCATGTGGGATGTGGACAATTTCAATTCCAATTTATTAATTAAAAATGAACCACTGACTGTCAAGCACAGTTGTATTTTTGTATGTTTAAGAAAAACTGTTAGGGCTGGATTATAACTTAACTACTTACTTTGGTTATGTCTTATCTTGCCTATGGCACCAAGTGAGCCAGAACTGCCACCAGTGCCACCTCAAATACATATCAAAAATAAGTGCATGATGTGTCTGTCAGTATGTTAGAGCAGTAACTGTCAGTGTGTTTCAATGGATTACACTCAACCTTTACAATCACCAGAAATATTAATTCATATGAACTCTTCATTAAACATTAGGCTTTAGAGAAAAGGCCACTTATTGCTTGTTGAAGATGAAGTTAGGTCGCAGCTCAACCAATGGTTTCTATGATACGTTGTGACATTCATTCTGTCTCTCCTGCTCTCTCTATCACACACACGCTCACACACATATTGACACCAACATTAAATGAGTCAGATGACATTAGCTCTATCCGTCCCTTTCTCTCATAGTCAGATTATGCTGCCGTGGCAACAGGGTAAGATGGGAAGAAAAAGAGAGAGAATGCATCTGATATTTCAGAAAGTTAATGTTGGTTTTTCATCTTCTCCTTGTCTCTTACCTTTGAAGTTCATCAGTATGGAAATGGAACACAGTGAATTTTGATCTTTTCACTTGGCATAAAACAGAATATGATTACAGGGTTCTTTCCCATTGAGATTATTGTTTGTGCTCCTGACTCGCATTGATATATGATGTTGCGGTCTTATTCCATATTACTCTACCGAAGGTCCCTTAAGAGACTATGAATTCAATAAGGCAGTGACTGTGAACAAGTGTAAAATAAGACAGATGCTATTTATGTTGCATGTAAAAGAAGATGCAATTTACAGTCATTCACTAAACATTTGTGCCACTTTTGTATGTGGCTCAGTGAGTCGGGACTAAGGGTTTGAACACATGCATAATGCATGTGTGTATGTGTGGGTTTGTGTGTTGCCTTCCAAAATAAGTTTCCACCATTCATAACAGATCAGAGGATGATCACAGAAACTATTAACATACAAATTTCACAATTTTATGCTTTTTATTACCTCTTTTTTTTTTTGAGGTCTACAAATAATATTTTTTTTTGTATGTCAAAAACAGTCATATTTTAGGGTTTTAGGGTAATATCTTAGGGCCAGATTTTATCTATCTGGCCCTAAGAATGAAAAACTCCATATTTTGCGATTGTGACTTTAAGAAATGCCCCCTTCACTTGAGAAATGAGTAACAGCACTGAGTGGTGCTGTGCTCCAGTCCTCACACACTGGCTTGCAGGTTTGCTGTTGTCAAATATAGTTTCTGACCGCCCCATCCATCAATAACAGCCTCTGTGAAACGCTGTATTACATTGTTAAGTGAACCTTTCACTGTCTAAAATCTACCTGAAATGTGCCGCACAGAATGTTAAGATCAAACTGAAATGATCAGGGATCTTGTTAAAAAATAAACATGAAGCTGCTCATTTCTAAGGTTTGGTTCCTTTAGGAGGATCTGCAGAGCAGTAGGTGCTACACGCAAACAGGAACAGGTGGTTTTGGAAAACTTTCTCTCATTTTGCTCTTATATTGTTAGTCTTTTTATTCCACTTTAATATCATCATGACTAGACATAGAAGACTAATGCCAAATTAAAATGAGGGAATAAATGATCAGCTTAATTAAAAATTAAAATTGAATTAAAACTTGAGAAGATGGGAATAAACATCAAAATAAACTTCCAGCTCAAGTATGTGCCACTCGAAGGTACAGATTGTCCAATTAATAAACTGTTCATTTATTCCTTAATTTATTTTTAGCACACTTAGTCATCCATATGGCCATCCATATGGGCATTTGTTTAAAAAATATTAAATATGTTACAAATGTTAAACAAAATGCTTTTAAATAAATAAATCAATAAATAAAATGATGCACTGGAGAGGACATTTTGAGCTCCTAAACTTACAGTATGTTTTCAAAGCGCATCCATCTGTTTTATCTAAAAATATCCAGGGAAATCTGATGACCCCTTTAAAAAACCCCTGGATATAAAGCTCTGTAGACAGGACTAGATTCAAGACCCTTTTAATCAAACACACAAGGTGGCATACAGGTGATTTATCGTGGGCCCCTCTCCTCCCATTCATTGCGTTTAATCACACGGCCTTACAGCCAAGTATACAATCAATACTCATCACCTGACAGCGTATACACACACAATGCAGAGGATTACATACAGCGAGAGGAAAATGAGAGCTTGCGAAGCTTCGGGAGAGACAGAAAAGAGTAAGCAGGAGGACAAATTGGGTGCTGTGCCACTGGTTAACCGAGTAATTAAGTGACAGGCGGGAATAAGAGAGTGTAAATCACATCCAGGAAGGAGAATGCGAATGAAAGCGGATGAACGTGTGATAGAAAGAGAGAAGAGCGAGTTAGTGTGGAGAGATAGAGAGAGCAGGAGGGTGGAAGAGTGGGTAGAGATGGAGGAGTCTATATATAACTGCAGGGTTATTGAATAAAAGTGAGAGATCATACTGTTGTGTTTGATTACTTAACTCGGACAGCCATGGTAACCAACTAAACAGCACATGAAAAGCACTTTAAATGCACGCACACATACATGAAACGGTTACCGATGTGCAAACCAACACACAAGAGGGCTCTTCCAAAGCCTGTGCCAATATAACACTATAAAAGGAGTAAGAGTAGCATCGTGCAAACATCTCTTTGTTTGCCACGCGTCCAAACCGGCAACAAAAATAACACAGACCTCATAGTGCAGAAAAATCTATCAGCCTTTACCCATCTCAGAAAGCCAAGAACGAACCTTCTTTCCCCAGCAGACCGTTTCAACTCTCGCTCTCCCTCACCGGAGAATATTTATATAAGTATATGCAGCCAATTCAACTTACAGGAAGCGTATGTGTGTGGCGCACTCGAGATGTGTTACGGTGTGTGATTGTGTGTTTACTCATCCTGTGTAAATCAGCTGGAAGCAAATAAAAGCAGGGTAGTGATACTCTGTGGGAACAGCAGGGAAGGGTCACAGAAAGGATCTGATGCTTCTTTGTTTGTTAGTCTCTGGTGAGAGACGATAAACAATAAACAACCAGTGTCTGAGCGAGCTCCACGCTTCAGGCCCCAGCTGAGGACCGCTATCCTGAGCCACCTGCAGACCCAGGTAGCCGATACTGAGAAGAAAGCCGAGAATAAAATACATCCAAATGCAGGCAGTGAATGATTCCAGGAAACATTATTGAGAGACTGAACGCGGCAATGAAATCTGAAGAACATCGAGTTGGCTCTGTTTCTGTGTTATACCTCGATCCTACGGGAACTCAAACCCACAGACTCAAGAATGCCAATATAACATTAAAACAAATAAAAAATACAGTGTATACAGCAGCGCTGTTGATTTACAAGGATAGTTCACCCTAAAATGAAAGTTCGGTCATAATTTACTCACCGTGAGTTCCGAAACTATATGACTTATTTACTTGAGAAATATCTCATGCAATCGAAGTCAGCGTTGATTGGTTGCCAGTGTTCTTCAACAGATAGTGTTCTACAAAAGTAAGAAAGTCATACAGGTTTAGAACAACATGAGAGTGAGAAAATGATGACAGAATTTCCATTTTTAGATGAACTATCACTTAAGGCCTGTGAAGTAGTTTTAAACCTGGTTAAAGTATTTCATTCCCAAATCTTTTTTTCTTACACTTAACACAGTTGGTGCTCAGGGGTTCAAGTATGATGATATAATATACATATATGCAAAATACGATGAGGCCATCGCAACTGGCCCACCTTTACAGGTACTTAGCCCTGCACCAACTGTGAGCCAGTGGCATCACTTCTCCTCTCCTTCTCTCTTCCTTTCAAGCACCAGGTCAAAGAGTTGGTAGTTACAGCTAGTCGTCAGATGGGCACCCCCCTTCATTGGTGTTTCACCGATTTAAGCCCATGACACCTCGGGAAGGCTCGACAGCAGATCCAGCGTCCTGGATCTACCCCTGCTGACCACCACAAACTCTATGTCGTTGTTCGCCCTTCAATAGGTTGGCTCTGCCACCTCACCTCCCGCTGTATCCAGATCCACTGAGATGCTGTTTCAGCCTGTTCGGTAACCTTGCCTATCAGCTGTTTCCTGGCCATCCCTTCAATAACCAGCAGCCCAAGGGTTCTCCAGAGTGACTGCCCAGCAAAACCTCTGCAGCCAACCTCTACTGGTAAATTCCAGGCCTTCCATCCATTTTGCTGGCTTTCAAGGATAAGGTCTTGATATTTCTTGCGCTTACGCTCATGAGCCTCCTCCATCCTTTCTTCCCAGGGTACTGTTAACTCTATAAGCACCACCTGCTTAGTGCCTCTAGACCAGAGGACAATATCCGGTCTGAGGCTGGTGTGTGCTATCTCCTCTGGGAATTTTAGCCGCTTCTTCAGATCTGTCCGCATCTCCCAGTCATTTGCTGAGGCCAAGACCCCTCTACTCCTCCGTCCTGCTGCAGTGCTCTCTCCTGTCCTGACAAACTGAATAAAGTGGTGCCCGCTGGAAAGTTTAACCTTCTTCCTTGCCTGTTCCACACCATCTGCCAACTGAGACAGGATCTTATCATGACGCCACCGGAATTTCCCATCTGCCAGACTTGACTGACATGCTGAGAGGACATGCTCAAGGTTGGCTTGCTTTCCACACAATGTGCAGCTGGGACTCTCTGCCATCCCCCAAATATGGAGGTTTGATGGAGTAGGCAGCACATCGTAGACAGAACACATCAAGAACTTTATCCGGCGTCCTTCCATGATCCAAATGTCCTGCCACGTCAGGGCCCTTTCTCGTACGCCCTCCCACCTTGTCCAGCTGCCCTGTTTTTTCATGGCTACAGCCTTAACATGTCGAATTTCCTCCTCTGCCTTGCGGACCTCCCTCTGTACCATGCTGCGGCGTTCTCCTCCATCCTTTCTTCCCAGGGTACTGTTAACTCTATAAGCACCACCAGCTTAGTGCCTCTAGGCCAGAGGACAATATCCGGTCTGAGGCTGGTGTGTGTTATCTCCTCTGGGAATTTTAGCCGCTTCTTCAGATCTGTCCGCATCTCCCAGTCATTGCTGAGGCCAAGACCCCTCTACTCCTCCATCCTGCTGCAGTGCTCTCTCCTGTCCTGACAAACTGAATAAAGTGGTGCCCGCTGGAAAGTTTAACCTTCTTCCTTGCCTGTTCCACACCATCTGCCAACTGAGACAGGATCTTATCATGACGCCACCGGCATTTCCCATCTGCCAGACTTGACTGACATGCTGAGAGGACATGCTCAAGGTTGGCTTGCTTTCCACACAATGTGCAGCTGGGACTCTCTGCCATCCCCCAAATATGGAGGTTTGATGGAGTAGGCAGCACATCGTAGACAGAACACATCAAGAACTTTATCCGGCGTCCTTCCATGATCCAAATGTCCTGCCACGTCAGGGCCCTTTCTCGTACGCCCTCCCACCTTGTCCAGCTGCCCTGTTTTTTCATGGCTACAGCCTTAACATGTCGAATTTCCTCCTCTGCCTTGCGGACCTCCCTCTGTACCATGCTGCGGCGTTCCTTTGGGTCAGCTTTGTTCCAACTCGTTCTGGTGAAACAACCCAGTCCAAGCCTGCCCTGGGCTACTGTCCCAACAATGTCCGCATGCTGCAGCCGATCCTCAGCCTCCGTCAATGCTCTGCTGGCTGACCATTTACGGCCTGTCCTGACCACAATGCCTGCCTGGCGTACTCTTTCATCCTTGCTGTCTCGCAGCATCATGGCCTGGCGTGTCTTTGCTGCCTTATACTCCTCGAGCACTGATGTCACCGGCAGCTGCAGCTTGCTGCCTGTGCTGTACAGGCCAATGGAGCAAAAACTTCTTGGGACACCCAGCCACCTCCTTAAATAGGTGTTCATCTTTCTCTCCAGTCTCTCTACAGTCGAGACAGGTACCTCATAAACAAGCAGAGGCCAGAGCAGTCTAGGAAGTACCCCATGTTGGTACCCCCAGGCCTTATATTTGCCGGGTAGGCCACTCTTCTCTAAGGATGTCATCCAGGTTTCTGCTTGGATAATCATCTCCCTCACACTCTGCTTATCGTTGAGGTCTGTCCTATACCTGAAGCGGAACCGGTCCTGAATGTGCCCCTTCCCCAATACCAGGCTTCTGGACTTTTTAGGTTTAAACTCTATCCTTGCCCAATCGGTGAGTTCCACCAGAACCTCCAAAATCCATCTGCCTTCAGGTACTGATTTTGCCATGATGGTGAGGTCATCCATAAATGCTCTTATGGGTACCTGCTGGATGCCACTAGTCAACACTGCACCCCGCTGCAACTTCTCTGCTGACTTTACGAGAAGGTTCATCGCTGCTGAAAACAAGATCACTGAAATCATGCAGCTAGTGACAATGCCCACCTCTAGCCTCTGCCATTCGGTGGTAAAATCTCCACAGGTGAAGCGCATGTTGAAGTTGTCATAGTAGCGCTGCAAAAGCTTCTGGAAACGCTCTGGGACATGGTAGATCTTCAATATAAATATTATGGATGCACAGAATGTTCGGCAACCCAAATTATTATGCTGAAAATAGCATAAGACCAAGCGAAAAGACAGAATAAATAGTAACGAACAATGACGTGACATGAGCAACCAGTGTAGAGTGAGAAGCGTGCACTCTTTATAATGCAGCAAACATGTCGGTAGTGTGGAAGCATTTAAAACTGTCCGAGAAAGATGCAAAAATAATTACAAGCACCGACAGTGAAAGACTGTTAGGCGGTCCCACTTTATATTAAGTGGCCTTAACTACTATGTACTTGCATCAAAAAAATAAGTACAATGTACTTATTGTGTTCATATTGTATTGCAAAACACTTCTGCTGCTATTGAGGTGGGATACAGGTAAGGTTAGGGACAGGTTTGGTGGTATGGGTCGGTTTAAGGGTGTAAGGGATGGGTCAACAGTGTCATTATTAATGTAATTACAGAAATTAAAGGGTTAGTTCACCCAAAAATGAAAATTAGGCAGTGTTTTACTCACACCCGAGGCATCCTAGGTGTATATGACTTTCTTTCTTCTTTCAGGCGAATCCAGTTGGAGTTATATTAAAAATTAAGGGTGCTCCGATTGATCGGCTACCGATCACTATCGGCCGATAATCACGTTGGGATGATTGATCGGCGGTCTCTAAAAGGCCGATCTTAAAAAAATGATCTCAAGCTGATGATGCTGCCGTGAGAGGTTTGGCGTGACATGCAGCGACACCGTCTCAGTCTCTGTCCGGCGCTGGTGAAATAATTATAATGCTGAAGGTGAGGTACTCACCTTCATATTTTTTCATTAAATAACTTATAAAGTAATTTGAAAACCTTGTGTGAGACGTAATTTCACAAACAGCGAGAGTGAATCACCGCGCGCACTCTCTCTCTCTTTCGCTCTCAAAATAAGCAAATGGCTTCAAATCACCACATCGCCTCTATCTATAAGCGAGCTGCACGCTGCACAGTTGACACAGGAATTGTCACTTGCACAGTCGAGGCAGTGTCACATCCTCACTAAAGTTTATAAATTGCATTTCTTTTTAATTCTTGCCAGTGTTTAATGCACACGGTTGCGTCCGGTGTAGTGCCAAAATTTGCATCCTGCCAAATGATGCATAATCTGGCAGGGTCACGGCACACGGTTGCGGTCCGGCAGTGCGTTCAGGAGCGGTGCGTCTGCAGAAGTGCAGAGATCGTTTCCGCACCGAGTCTATTGCTGCGCTGCAAGCACTGAATTAAAGTAACACCGCATTGTTTGCAGTACATATGAACATGGATTGACACGAAAATGTAGTAATTACAGCATAGATGCATATTATTAAAGTCTACTGTGTTTCACAATCAACACATATGGCTTTTTGGCTAGGTTTAAAGGGAAAGAGCACTTTTAGATAAACAAGGTAATAATAGATGGCACTTGTGGAGGTAGGAAAACAAAGTTCTTTATGAACAGCAAGATTGCTTGTAATAAAGATTTCAATGCAAAAGGAAAGGCAGTAGAGCTGACTATTTCTGTCAATGGTAAGTTTGTGATAACGTAAGAAAAGTAGTTTAAATGTTTTGCCACTTGCTTGAGCAACTTAATACATAAATCTAGAAGTAAATGCAAAAGTAAAAAGCATTGAATAATGTGTTGCTTATATTTATTGTGTTTAAACGTGTCTGTGAAAGATCACTGCACTGTGTAAAAAAAGAATTGCAATCCTGAAAAAGCATTTTCAGTGACAATGTTTAAATTTGAAATCAAAATAATGGATAAATGTTGTGTTCGTCGTAAACAGTCACGGATCACTAGCGGACTCCTGCGGTAGGCGTATGACGTATGCGCAGCCTGAGATATGCTAGTCTCGCGAGTTTGTTTATAGGAGCAAAGGAAGCAAAGTTTCCTTACTTTAGCAAAGGAAAACCCGTCATTCGCCCGGACCTGCTTCCGTGTACAACAGTGAGCGCAAGCTAAATTAAATTGATTATTACGTTTTAAATATTTTTCTTACAAAACGCATCGATTCGCTACAGGAGGCCTTTGTTCAGCCGTGTGAGACACTTTTTTTTATGAATGGGCGCTTTTCATTTCACTTCTTTTGGACTGAAGCACCCGCTGACAGCAATGATAGAGCTTGGAATAGCCAGGACAATTTTTAATATAACTCCGACTGGATTCGTCTGAAAGAAGAAAGTCATATACACCTAGGATGCCTCAGGGGAGAGTAAAACACAGCCTGATTTTCATTTTTGGGTGAACTAACCCTTTAATTACAGATGTAATACATGCAGGTATTTTTTTAAATATAAGTACAATGTAAAAACATGTATGTACAGTACACAATAAGTGCATTGAATCAAATGGTTAATTTAAATGTAAGTACATAGTAGTTAAGGCCACCTAATATAAAGTGGGACCTACTGCGCATGTTTCGCATGTTTCTGATGAGAAGAGGAAGGGGTGGTTGTTGCTGGTTACTGTATGATGATTGAAATGCGAAATGGCCTTAAACAATTATTAAATAAACTGCAGAACATCATGTTTTCTAATACATATAGAATTTGCATGTATTCAAACAGCGCTGCACGAGCTCGCGGCGCCAGGGTTCAAAGTCCAAAGCGAAAGGAAAATCTGCGCTACGACAGTGTTACTTGTCAGTTGCTCAGTAATGTGATACGTGCGACAAGCACCTTTCCAAATTCATAATGAGAATTATTTATAAATCTTCTGTTGTCAACAAAAAGAAGCACTGAGGACTTCCTGCGGATTTCCGCCTAAATAAAAGCAAGAACGCCATCAACAATCATAAATGTTAGTATTGTAATTTTACTGTTGTTCTGTAAAATAAAATAAAAAGGTAAGACAATGATAATGATTACAACAGCTCTATGAATACAGAAAGACAATAACAATGTAAGACAATAATGCAAAGTAAGACAATAATAATGATTACAACAGCTCTATTAATACATTTATTATAACGTTCACACATAGTGTTATTTTCTAATGTTTTAAAAAAAGTCTCTTATGCTCAACAAGGCTGCATTTATTTGTACAGTAAAAAAGACATGCCTGATTCAAGAAGGGGGTCTCAAAAATGGCGAAAAAAATATTATTTTACTAACTTATTAATTTTAAGTTAAATTGTGCTTTGTTGGTATAATGTCTGAATGTTAAAAAATGTTCAGTGTTAAATAAATATTTTTAAATTGTTGTTTTTTAATTGATTTTTTTCTTTGAAAAGCAAGACAAAACAGTAAAAAGCTCAGTTTGGCTATTTAAATTATGCAATGGTGAAAAAACTGACAAAATGCACGGGGAAAAAACACAAAAAACCTATTACCAGGGGTGCACATAAGCGGAGCGCAGGTGCGCATACCAAAATAAAAAATGCGTGTGGTAAATAAGTCGGGATTGCTCATTTTCACACTGACATGTTTGATGGCTGTTAATGCACAATTACCGTTTTAGATCGACTAACTGTAATACTGTATATGTTACAGAGGAGGCTCCCGTACCGCCTCCTCCGCACCACCAGAGGGAACCGTCTCCCGAATATTAGCCATTTCCCATTCGGACTCCAAATCCCATCACCCCTCATGCCTGGGACTGATTAATCATCCACACCTGCACCTCATATACACACACACATATAAACCACTCACACACGCTGACTCTCTGCGAAGTCTTGATTTGCCCTGGCTGTCATTTCCGAGCGTTTACCCGTGTTTGATTTTCTGTGCATCTGTTCTTGGACTGTTTCCCGTTACTCTGATTGTTATCTGCCTGCCCCGACTTGGATTGTTTCACCTGGACTCTGTTTGCTTGCCGCCTGCCCCGATTCCTCGCCTGGTACCCGACTCTGTCTCAGCCTTGTCTCTGCTGTTCTCCCTTGCCGGTATTGACCCAGTATTGTCTGACTATTCTAATAAAAGCTGCAAATGGATCCACACGCTTCTGACTTTTCACAACAGTATATGATTTCCAGTCGAACTGGAAGCGTAAATGTAAGCTACTCGCTGCCAGTTTCAGCGCAAAATGTAAAACTGTGACATCACATTTCATTCACTGACATGCTTCAGTCAGCTCAGCAGTATTAAAATAAAAAAGCCAAAAATAAAAGCTTTCTGGTTTTAGGTTTGAAAATGTTGAAAATTCATATAAAAGAAAGAAAGAAAGAAAGAAAAGAGTCAAAAAGAAAAATATATATTATCATTGTATTTTTTAAGTGTACTATAAACACTTGTATTTCTATCATGACAACTCTCGGACGATTTTAGGTAATGGATATGACCATGTTAATGTATTTAGCCTTGGTGGAATATATCTGCTACGCTGCTGAATTGCTGCTGCTGTTGGTTATTGCTGTAGTTGTAGATTAATGCTGCTGCTGTTGCTGCTGCAAGCAAGTACAGGAACTTGCTACTGCCAATGCATACAGCGATACGGTGCTGTGAGTATTTAAGATATACTGCTGCTGCACAAATAGCATGTAAAATAACCTGTAGCAGATCTATACAGGTGGAGCTGGGGAAGGTGGAGGGTTTCAGAGGAACTCTGAAAGGTCATAAATAGAACCCGGCAGCAGTTTTCTGTCGGGGATTTGTTGTGCCGCGCCGCTCACGTCCGTAGACATGGTGTAACATTGGTTTTGCTTTGTTTCACAGAACTAATCGTTGGCGGAGCTATCAAAATAGGGGCAAGACCCTTTTGGGCGGAGCTATCAAAATAGGGGCAAAACCCTTTTGGGGTAGGGGCGTGTTTGTTTTGGTGATTTCAAATATCAACATTGGCTACCAGAAATCGCTTACTCTGCCTTTAACGCTGTGAATATCATCAGTTACGTTAAGACCCATCAGACTGTGCCATCTAGCGTTTCATGAAAGAACTAGGCATTTTTATTTAATACTAATTTTTATTTTAAAATATAATAGCATTATCACACTTGATTATTTTGTTATTTTTAAAATAACCTAATTAAATAAAGCACAATTATATTATTTTTACTATTATTCATTTTATTTTTGAGAGTTATATTTAATGGGTCACACTGTGTGCAGTGTGAGCACCAAACCAAATCTCTAGGTGCTCTCATGAGAACCAGACCGAAAAACTTATGTGCACCCCTGCCTATTATGCTTTTTTGATTTTCCTTCAGTGTGTAAAATCTGTAGCTGTTTGTGCATGTAAATGATCTGCGAAGTTACAAAGCACAAAGTCCATGCCAAAGCGAGTTAATCTCTCAAGCAGAACACACTTTCTCTCCAAAAGAAACTTGTTTGTAGTTGTGCCATTATTTCTGTGACTTAGCAGTGTCACCATGTTACACATTTGCATAATGCCCGCCTGCTGGCTGCTTTGGCCCGCCCTCAAAGAACAGTTGGATAAGTGATTTCTCTATGTCGAGGAGATATAGCAAACCCGATGGGATGTTACATTTCTGACACACACTCTGAGCGATTGCCCAATCACAACAGACTGGGACAACTGACCAATTAGAGCAGATTTTTTTTAAAAAGCAGGCTTTAAAGTAACAGGAACTAAAACAGAGCGTTTCAGACAAAGGGTAAAGAGAGATGCTGTGGCAATGTACAGTATGAGAAAAATAATGTTTTTAAACTTTAAATCATGTAAATGTATTCAAGCAGAGCCCAAAAATAAAATTAAGAACTTGTAAATGAGTATAATGTGGTCACTTAAAATACATTTTATTTTTACATAAAGGTTTGCACATTCCATTTAATCAATAAAATAATTAATGTGTTAATTAATTGTGGGCAGCTTAATAATATTTGGAACCATTACCATGTACAAAAGCCTCCTTTAAACATACGTGTGTCAAGCCTATTTGAACATGTGACAGTTTGCACAAGTATTCTCATTAAATCATGTGTAGTGTGCACACAATGTGAACACAATTCAATACAAGAAAAATATGTACACTTTATTTCAGATTGTAAAATAAATAGTTTATAGCAAGGTGTTAGACTTTTGGACCTGTTTTGCCTCCGTAGTTCTTTCTGTGTTTCCTTTTATGGTCTTTTTCCTGTTCTTGTTTAGTTTGATTACTTTATGATTCCATGCACCTGTGTTCCCCTGATTGCCCTGTGTTTATAAGCCCCAGTCTGTTCAGTTTGGTTTTGTCGGGTCTACTTGTTGGATGTCGTGTGTTTCCCGTGTTCCTGTTGTGGATTATCCCCTGTGATTCAAGTATTAAAGACTGTTGAACGTTTCTCCGCGTCTCCATCGTTCCTCCCACAGCGAATCGTGACACAAGGGGGTGCTGACAGATTTGTGTATCATCTGCAGAGTTTTTCCTCATCACTGTCACCTAAAGCTGCTCACTGGGGGTTGTAGGGCAATATTTCTGTAAAAATACTTCGGAATAATATTTCTTGTGAATAGTGCCATACTAATACTTTTTTTTTTTTTTGCAGGTTTCTACATCTAACATTACTCTTAAGAGTGGACAGAAAAACTAAATATGTTGTGTACTTAATACAAAGTCAATATTTTCCAAATAATAATTTAACAAATTTGCTTTAGTTCAATGTCAATATAAAAAAAAAAACAATTACTTAATTTACCAAGCAGCATGTTGTCTTCATAATATCATCTTATCTATTTTTCTATTTCACAATATAAATGTGATTTTATACATGAAAATAAACAGCAGCCTTTATACTTTAGAAATGAGTTCCCTCACAAAGCTATCACCATATTTTGAGTCCTTACAATCAAAGAGTTTGAACCCTGTTGAGTTGCACAATGAACTTTTTGATGTGTAGATTTTAGAAAAATTGGTATACTGATATACTAATGCAAATGACCTTATGTAACATAAACAAACATTTTATCTTCAAAAGAGCAACCCAAGAACCCTACAGCTAAAATGGTTCTTAATGAGAGGGTTCTCTGCAGAATGTAAAGTGTTTATTAAAAAAAAAATGTAAAGAAGAGTGTACTGTGTATACATGTCAGAATTGGACTGTCTTTGTTGTGTTTTGCTCCCCATGTGCGCCCCGTGACCCAGTTTCTCCCTCATGTGCCCTTATTTGGTCGTTCCTGTTCCTGTCCTCGTTGTTTCTTAATTAGTCACTCTGTTCACCTGTGTTCCTCCCAATTCCATCATTATCCTGTGTATTTAAGCCCCAGTCTATTCAGTCTGTGTTTGTCGGGTCTACATGTTGTGAACGTGTGTCATCTTCCCTTCCTGGTGTGGAGTTACCCCTGTTTGGATATAATAAAAGACTGTGTTTGCTATTTTACGTCTCCATCGTTCCTTCCCGCAGCGTTACGTGACAGAAGACCCGACCTAGAACAGTTAATTCTGCGTGTTTTCCCCTCCGTTTGTTTTCTGTTTTCCATTCAGTGTTTTTTGTTTCCGTAGTGTTTCCTTCCCCATGGATTCCCTCGCTGTCAGGTTTACTTCCCTCGCCCACAAGGAACTTTCCCTTTTGGAGTATGCTGTGGAGTTCAGCCAGCTCGCCGTTTTAACAGCGTTCGACGACGCTGCGCTGAACTCCCTGTTCTGGATCGGGGCCAATTACTACCGCCCCGTCGACCTCCCAGACACCACCGGACTGAGGCTATCATCCGGAGTCTGGAGAGCGTCTACCCCCGATCCAGAACACAGCCAGACCCAGAGCCCAGCCCACCATCACCCCGCTGCGCGGAGCTTAAGCCGAGCTCATTGCTGACGGAGAGCCATCGCCCACGGCGACCGACGAGCCATCGCCAGAGAGAGCGACAGTGCTGAGGATCGCACCGGAGCCCGAGCCTGTGACGTCAGACCAGGTGCGAGAGCCGGCTACAGAGCTCGCCACGGGGGAGGGCGTCATGGACAGAGAGAGCGCGGAGAGGAGCTCCGCCCCCTGCACCGTGGCTGAGGGTGAGCTGTCTAAGGATCTGGGTAAAGGAAAAGTGGAAATAGACTTAATTTATTTGTATACCGACCTGCCCCCTTTCCTCCCTCCTCCGTTGGTGACCTCTGTCCCTCCCGTTCCTGTTTCCACGTCCAGCCCAGAGAGGGCTCCTGTTCCTAAGTTAAGCCCGGAGAGCTCGGAGGCTCACAAATAAACCTACCCACCCACCCACTCACTCCTCCCTCCTCCACCACTGTCGTCTGGCAGCACCTCTGCTCGCCCTCAGCCCACCATCAGTGTGGTGCGAGCTCCGCAGGTCTGCCATCCTCCATCGTCACCATGGCTGGAGAATCCCTTGCCTCTGCCTCCAGCCTCTGAGTCCCAGACTCCGCCTCGGCCCGTCGACCCAGCGGCTTCACCATGGCTCCTAGCTCCATCCTCTCCGCCATGGCCCATCAGTCCACTGGCTCCACCGGGCTCCCTCGTCCCTCTGGCTCTGCCTTGGTCCTCCATCCCTTCGGCTCCTCCTCAGTCCTCTGTCGCTCCAGCTCCACCACGGCCTTCTGGATCCCCGCCTCGGTCGCCGGAGCCATCTGCTCCGCCTTGGTCCTCCGGATCCTCCCCGTCGCCCTGGCTCATCGGCTCCATGGCTGTGGCCGGGGTCCCACCTGGCGCCGCATGCTCCAATTTCCTCCTGTCATCTCCCTGGATCCTTCCTCTGTCTGATCCACCCTGGCTCCTCCCGTTTCCTCCTTGGCTCCTCCCTCCATCGTCACCTCCCTGGACTCTGTCTGCCAGCCCCCTCCCGGGTGTCCGTCCTCCTCCCAATTTCC
>NW_015654513.1:231479-237524 GCF_001515625.1 Sinocyclocheilus rhinocerous
GAGTCGTCAGCCCTTCCTCCTCTATGGCTCCTCCCTCCGTCAGCTCCACCGTGGGTCGGTATCATGGCTGTGGCCTGGGTCCCACCTGGCGCCGCATGCTCCAAGTCCCTCCTGTCATCTCCCTGGCTCCTTCCTCCGTCTGATCCACCCTGTCTCCTCCTATTTCCTTGGCTCCTCCCTCCGTCATCACCTCCTTGGACTCTGTTTGCCGGCCCCCTTCCGGGTGTCCGTCCTCCTCCTGAGCCTCCTCCCAATTCCCACCTGTCCCTCCCTCTGTTGGTTCTACGGCGCGAGGACGCGCCATCCGGCAGGGGGGCGAAATGTCAGGATTGGACTGTCTTTGTTGTGTTTTGCTCCCCATGTGCTCTCCGTGAACCAGTTTCTCCCTCATGTGCCCTTATTTGGTCGTTCCTGTTCCTGTCCTCATTGTCTCTTAATTAGTCATTCTGTTCACCTGTGTTCCTCCCAATTCCCTCGTTATCCTGTGTATTTAAGCCCCAGTCTGTTCAGACTGTGTTTGTCGGGTCTACATGTTGTGAACATGTGTCATCTTCCCTTCCTGGTGTGGATTTACCCGTTTAGATATAATAAAAGACTGTGTTTGCTATTTTACGTCTCCATCGTTCCTTCCGGCAGCGTTACGTGACAATACCGTACCAATTAATATTTTAAGGCAATAAACATACTTATCAAGGACCAATCAATTGCTTTCATGTACCCCACCACCATCACTTACTGCTGAACTCTGCATTCAGAGGCCAGTCACATGGGCGATGGCAATCAGCAGATGTCATTCAAAACTGCAGCATGTAGCTGCTTTGTTGGGGTGCAGTTTGACTTTAAACTTAAAGCTTAAGCAATTATATCAAACAGCAGCCATACCAACCAAGGCTCATTGGAAAAACATGCTCGTGGCAACAATTTTCAAAAATTATATTATGTTGCTTCTTACACATTTCGGTACACTTTCAAAACCAAATGTCTAGTGAATGGCACTAAAAGCACATTAAGATGTATCCAAAACAGATAAATGTGATCCTGGCGTATTTTGCTACAATGGTCGTTGCACATATGGTGGCAGTTCAGAAGTGAAATATCCAGTGAGTGCTGCTAAAAGCACAATCCTCCAATGCCGTCTTACAGTATGTTGGTAATGGAGTTCTTAAAGCTGCAGTCCGTAACTTTTGGCACTCTAGCGGTTAATAAACCGAACTGCGTGCATCTTGCTGAAGTACATTGTAGCCGGAGCTACTTCTTTCTGTTTATGTCTATGATGAATCACGCATGTACTGGGCTACTCCGCAGCGGTACCTACCCGAACCAGTCTAAAATAGACAGAATATAAGTACTTATTATAGGTGTACCGTAGTGATTCAGGACAAGCCAAAAACACGGTTTGGAAAATGGATTCATGGTGTACTCGCTTATTATAAAAATTTTGTACATTTTGAACACAAAAAAAGTTACGGACTGCAGCTTTAATAAGACTCTAACATGAAATCATTAACTGTTAAACTCTCTCCACCAGCTCAGTGGCTTTCTGTTCTTGATCTACATCACTTTCATTTAAAGAAAAACCACACCTCTAAATTACACCATTTATCTCTGACCAAATGAGTTCACTCATGATGATAAAACATCACATGACCAAGAGTAATGAAGCCTGCAGGTGAAGCGGCCATTTTAATCTCTGGGAAAGAGAGAGGGGAAGCAATGATGTGCCAGATTAGACTCATTACGAGGGGGAATGTGTTGATGGGCTGCAGAAATGGAGGATGAAGGGATGAGGATGCAAGAGCCACAGAAAAAGAGGACAGTCTTACATTTTTATGTATGCATTTGGGAGATGCATTCAGTCTATACATTTTACACAATTTGTCAAGTTTTTAGCAATGTACTTTTTTGTATTCATGTTGGTTTCGCATGGCTTTGAAATACCATTTCCAAAAAAGTTTCAATTTAATGTCATGTTTAACCAATAATTATTCCATATTTTCTTTACACTTTGAGACATTATTTTCAAAACCTTTTTCTATTTAATATTTTCTATTAAATTTTTTTCCAATTTTTTTCTAATTATCATGAATGACTTTTTTCTAACAAATAATAATAAAAATATGCCAAACTTTTTAATAAGGATTACTTTTCAAGAATTTCTTTCTTTTGGCATATCAGGACATTTAAAAATTGCTAATCACAGTCAGTGTATTCAATTTGTATGTAATATGAAATGCATTAAAAAAAAAGATAGACAAAAAAATAAATGTCACATCACTGACTCAGTCTACTTGTTATATTTAAAACATTTTTTAAAAGTACTATTCATAAAAATGAACAGATAAAAATTACTGCTAAATTGTCAGTTGGAAGATCTGGATATGCGCAAAAAAAAAAAAAACAGCAATTGTACATTCAGTTCGAAAATTTCATTCTAAACATTTTCTAACCATGATTAATTCACTGTGTGCTTTCACATCAGCGCTATTGTTCATGAGCTTATTGGACTGTTTCAGAGCTGGTGGCTATTCAGTGGGCAAAAATATCCAGTGACTAGACTGCAAACGGATGGGCTGTTTTTCCTCTCAGATCTGCAGTTAACAAGAATGTTTTCTCGCAAAGTGGACCAAGTTAGCAATCCATCCCATTATATTCATTTAAATTTGACATGGACCCAGAGTACACTGAATCATAATAGGGATGGATGGAGGCAGCAATGAGTAAATTGAGATAATGAGAGCCAAAGAGGTGTCTAGAGTGAAGGCCTTCCTTTTGTCTTTTAGGCAAACGGCTGCAGGGATACTAATGGTTGATCAAATCCAAATATGCCAGATAAAAAAGATCTGTCCTACTTTTTCGCTAATGGATGAAAGAGAAAGAAAGGAAGAGGGAGATGTCCTGACTCATGCCACATATGGTAAAGGACTCGCTGTACTGATGTCCGGCAGAATGTTTCCCTAAAGCCTCTCTCAACACAAGACTGCTAAAAGCTCTCCAAATCAATCCTACTTGCAGATACTACTGAGGTGTTATTACTGGAGCGTGTTTGTGTTAAAGTGTGTATATTCGCAGAAACGTATGTGAACTTGTTGGACTTATCTGGTTTTATCTGCATAAATTGGACATAACATTTGATACTGAAAGTTACAACAGTCTACAGTACTTGAATGAATAACACAACCAATGATAGGTTTTCATGTCTTCATTGAACACACCATGTAACCTTCACACTAAGGAGTGGCCTTCAACAAAGACATCAGACCAGCCATTAGCAGGTATTCTCTAGTCCATTCCTTTTACAAAAAACTATTTCTGTTCAGACTATTTCCATGTCTGGTGTAAATGTCTCTGTTCAGAGCATCAGGTTGAGGTCAGGACTCTGACTGGGCAGTAGCATGGGCCGATTACCAGTTTCAAGGTATACCGCGATTTGAAAATTTCGCAAATATTTCCCGTCATACCATTCCTGCAGTATGCGCTGTTTTTCATGTCTCCTCAAAGACTGAAAGTGTAGGAATCCCTCAGGTTGAGTGCAGTGTAGAGAGTAACACGACCCTCCTCCTGTTGGTGCGAGCGAGCGGTCAGTCACGTGTGTGTAGGATGGATGAACTTAAGGAGCTTCACCTGGAACTCACGCGATCGGCAACCGGCCATTTTTATCTTATTGCAGCTCGTCTCTGTTCTGGACTTGCACAAATTGCGTTGCAATGCAATCATTTTCCAAAATGTCATTTATGTGAAAATATGAAGGCTGTAAACGCCCGTTAACAGAGGCCAGAGACGCTGAAGACAGACGCACAGAGAAAAGTACTGTAGCAGGCAGATCACTCACTGTTCATGATGCACGAACTATTGGAAGAAAATCCTCAATAATGATTTGGGGGTTTATATGAATGTGTTTCTGAGGGGAACTGACTGTCTTCAGAAAAGTTTACATGGTATTTTCTTTTCATCTAGTCTCTGTATAGTTCATATTAAAGCAGTGTTTCAGGCAGCTGCTTTGTTTACATTGGTAACCAAGGAAACGCTGTATCAGGTGTTCCATGAGCGCCTCCTGCTGTCAGAGAGTGAATCTGCGTCTCATTCAGAGCTCCTGCTGTTTGCTTCGTTCAGGCATGTAGTATAATTTCACAAAGCTAGTCAGAACATTCTGTTTTTGCTTCAAATTGGGTTATTATTAAATCAAATTATGTATATGAAATTATATAACTAAATGATACGAAATTATATGTATATTAATTATATAACTAAAATTAAATAACTGTAATTACAGATTTAGGTTAAATAAAGAATGTCAGTCTTTATTTTTTTCTTCTTTTTAGGAAACAAATTAAAAAAAATGTATTCTACTGTTCCTAATATTCTGTATGTTGCTCAAACACAAAATATATTGTGTTCAGCGGAAAAAAGTTTACCCAGTCATTTAAAAATAACGCATTTTAGAGCTGTAACGACAATACCGTGATATTTTTGCTTAAGGTTTTCATACCGTCAAAATCTCATACCGGCCCATGCCTACTGGGCAGCTCCAAAAGACTCATTGTATTCTGTTAAAACCATTCTGGTGTTGATTTACTCCTGTGTTTGTCCTGATACATCACCTTCTGCAGAGCTTCCACTTGTGGAATTCCTGCTTGGGAATTCCAAACTTTTCAGCTGAGAGAGTGTTGTGCTTCTTACATAATGTAGCGTTTTCATTTTCTCCAAAAAAAAACGTTGGTTTTATCCGTCCCCAGAAACATTAATAATGCTGAGGAACATCCACATGCTCTTTTGCAAATGTCAGACATGCAGCAATGTTTTATTATTGGGCAGCGGTGGCTTCCTCTGTGAAGTCTTCCAGTGAAAACCACTGTTTTTTACTGCTGAACACATTATAGACACGTCAACAGAGAAGTTCAGGGTTCTTCTTATCACCATCGAGCATCCTGCACTGTACTCTTGCAGTCATCTTCACAGGGCGCCCACTCCTAGAGAGAGCAGCAACAGTGCTTAACTTTCTCTATTTACAGACATCTTGTCTTATCGTGGAGTGGCGAAAATGTGTGTGTTTATATAGGACAGGGAAGCTCTGATCAATCTTGTATTAACTGGACTTCTCACTCCAGTTATGGATTCACAACTTTTGCAACCTTCATTGGGAATGTATACACAGTGAGTTCAATAAAGACATAAAAAATGAAAAATATTTGTGTTATTCGTTTAAAGTTGCAAATCTAAAAGGTTTCACACAAGCAAATAAATTGGGGTTTCTTGAAGAGTCATCTGAATTGTGTACACTCACTCGAGTGAAAATTAGACAATGGAACACATTTTTATCATGCTTTAAGAAAATGGGAGAATCAGAATTTGTATGGTTGAAAAAGAAGAAAAGGTCTGAAGCCAGAAGCTTGAAGACCAATGCATAAACATACGCCATAAAGGTGAAAAGAAATGATGATGGAGAAGTGATGCCCAAACTGCTGCTTTTTTGTCAGACAAGAATGGGAATTATTGTGTAGACCACTCTCTAAAAACTCACTAGTATCAGTGTATTTACATAAAACTACTGGTCAAGCCATGTATCGTCAAAGCCAGTATACTGCCAATATACAATATTTGGCATTTTTTAATGAACAGCATCGGCTGATAAGTTTTCTGCTTGACCAATATGTGTCGTAAGCAAGGCTTTAATTTTGGCATATAATGACAAATATAAATATAAATTTGACATACAATTTGATACATATAAATTTGACATATTAACATTTACATATGTTATATTATCATATGTGACATTTAATTTTATATATATGCATATTGGCTTTCTATTGGCCAAGATATCAGCATCGATTAGGTCTGTCAAAATGACTGAAAAACTAAATTAGAATTTTTTTACTTAAATATGATCAAAATTCGAATTATATTCGAATTTAAAAGGCATAATTTCAGTTAGGGGGAAAAAAAGCTTTTGGCTCCTCTCCTGAGGCGACAAGAGGGCGCATCGAGCAAAATATTATGCACGTTTCTTCAAAGCGTAATAAAATAACACGACTATCTTTGAAAAAA
>NW_015654513.1:237934-248936 GCF_001515625.1 Sinocyclocheilus rhinocerous
ATTAGAAAAAAAACAGCACCATGCATGTATGTATAGTTTAATACAAATGACCGATAAACCAATCACAAAGAGTTACTTTCTTCATTTAAAAACATGAGATACAGTGGGATGGGGAAAACCGCCATAACGTCTTTAGACATGTTTTTTAAAAGTTGAACTTGCATTAATTTTACATGGCTTTCTAAACATGCCGCTCTCTGCGAGACGCGAGTGCAACGCTGATAGATGTCCCTCTAGAAAATGTGATAAATATGCGTTCTGTGTGAACGGCTTGGTTTCAGTTTTGACACAGCATCTTCTCCACACTGATGCTCTCGTTTTCCGCAATATATTGAATGAACAACGTAGCAGCGCCGCATCTAGTGGGTTCAACTGGATAGGCTAACAAAAGCATTCAAATGCAATCATGACACATATATCGTCATCACATCTCGTGCGCCACTGGCACTGACGGCTGACGCAGACCTTAAATTCAAAATATGGATTTTTTTTTTTAATTCGACGAATATTCGAAATTCGGGAAAAAATTTGACAGCCCTAGCATCGATATTCAAAAACCCCTTTAACAGTCAACCATTAGATAGGTGATCATGCTTATCCATGTCAATAAAATAAAAAAAATTATATATAAAAAAAAACTAAAGCACATGAACAACAGCAATGCTACTGTAAAGGTCCGTTCACACCAAGAACGATAACTATAAAGATAACTATATTAGCGTCCACACAAGTGGACGATATCGTCTGTCCCCTTGTCCAAATACCCACACTTGCGGTCTTTGGGTATTTGGAAAAGGCTTGTTTATTCTAAGCGCACACTCGTCTGCCACTTTAAATTCTCGAGCTCGTGATAGCAGGATTGATTCTGATTGGGTGTCAATGTTTTTAGCGTTCATCAGCTGGAAAAAAATCATTCTGAAAGTGATTCCAACGATATTGTTTCTCTGTGCCTTTATCGTTATAGCTGTGGTGTGGACTCTGCTATTCTTTAATATTGAAAACGATTTTTAGAACAATATTTTTATCGCTATCTTTATAGTTATCGTCCTTTGTGTGAATAGGCCTTAACTCTAGCTAAAGAACTACTGAATGTACCTTTAGGCAGACTGTATTTGTTTATAGTTGTGACTTACCTGTAAATCCGATCAAATTTTATGCTCAATTTATGCAGAAATTCAGGTAAATCCAACGGGTATTTTTTCCCGCAACTGTATATATCCTGTCTTATCTATGATTCATCGGCGCATCCCTGACACAACAACATTACTGCCTCCCAGCGTGAGTTTCTCGTTTCCAGAATGCTTCATTAATCATGAAAAAAAACGGTATTAGCCTACTACGCCCTCAGACGTTTTCTACTCTAAAGCACGAATGTGCAATTTTTATCACTTCCTATGAAAATTGTGTAATTTCCGGCATAAACTAGGTATGACAGAGAAAGAATAAACGAATGTAGGGAAAGCAGAAAAATGGATTTCAGTCAGCCCTAGAAGTGATAACATGTAACAAGGTACACTTCAGCTTCTTCATGTGGAAAGAAAGAAAGGGATGGAGGGCGACGGACACAGAAATAGAGAGAGATATCAGAGTCGAGGGGGTCAGAACCACAAGAGCAGAAATAAAACTCCAGTGGGTGCGATTCAGCCCGAGGTGGGGGAACGAGAGAGCGGGTGAGAAGCACATGAAAGTATAGGCATACTCTCGGTTTGAGAAATGCATGCTGACAGAGGAAGAGAGCGCGAGAGAGCCACATGAAAGGCTGGAGTCACCTCTCTGTTTGAATAAGGTATGCTGACACTCCATCAAACCCTCCGACAGACAGCGGACTGTAGAGGAACAGAACAAAGAGCCGTATGTATGGATGTGCCTTTATGCGCGTGTGTTTGTAAGAAGAAGCTACAAGCAAGTTTCTGTCCTGTTGCTTTCCATCTTACTACCAACCCTCTTTTTCACACCCTGAAGTGATTATACAGCACTTCCCATTTTCTTAATGAGAATATTAATTATCCAAGAGTATGCGTGGTTACAGTTCAGATGGTGGAAATCTAAATGAAAAAAAAAAATCACGCAGGTATCTGGCAGCTACCAATTTAACACCTGTACACCGTGTGCGTGTGTGTGTGTGTGTGTGTGCCAGAGGATTTGCTTAAGTACTGTGTAACTAAATGTTCCAGTAGTGTAGGTTTTTTAATATGTATAATCTCTGAGTCCTCAGAGATAGCTCCGAGTTGTCTACGATTTTTAAATCATTCATAAACTGCTCAAATATTTACACTGCAGTCCTCTACTTTGGCTGAAGCAAGCAGAAGTGTGAAAAATAGCCTGGAAAGGATTGAAGTTAACATTGTGTGAGTCGGAGGTTAGCGTGTTCTCGAGCTGTGAAAGACGTCATCACATAACAGTTACTCACAACTTTAAAGCCTCCTCCTACAGAAACATCTCACTGCAGCTGCTTCGTTATGAACACGAGGGTTTAATGTATCTAATACTTCACTCTGAAATGGGCCGGCAGATCAGTGGAGAGTACAGATGCTCTGTGAAATACAGAAATCAGGGTCATGTTTTTAAATGCATGATTAAATGAACCAAATGAGATCTGTTTGGTGGGCGAGAGACATCAGGGACTATGCGAGTACATGTGTAAGAACGACTGAGAGAAATAGGACATTTGTTTGTAGGGCCTATAGATGAAATGAACAGTTAAGATTAACTTTTTTTTTTTTTTTCTATACAATGAAGGCCATTGACTTCTGCTGGACATAATGAAGAAATATATGTTTGTGTGTTTTCAGATGTGCAACAGGTTGATGAATACACATTCTCATATGCATACAACCGTTCAAACGTTTAGGGTCAGTAAGGTTTTTCATTGTTTTTGGAAGAAGTAAAGGCTGCATTTATTTGATAAAAAATACAGTTATATTATAAATATTAGTTATTTTACCATTTAAAATAACTATTTTAGAATGTTTTAAAATGTAATTTTTTCCTGTCATGGTACAGAAGCTATTACTCCAATCTTGATCCTTCAGAAATCATTCTAATATGCTGATTTGGAGCTCAATAAACATGTCTTATTACTATCAATGTTGAAAACAGTTGTCCTGCTTATACATTTTTTTCCCAAGATTCTCTGATGAATAGAATGTTTGAAATAACATTTGTGACCCTGGACCACAAAATCAGTCATAAGGGTCAATTTTTCGAAATTGAGATTTATACATCATCTGAAAGCTGAATAAGTAAGCTTTCCACTGATGTATGGATAGGACAGGGTAGGACCATATTTGGCCGAAATACAACTATTTGAAAGTCTGGAATCTGAGCGTGCAAAAATTCAAAATGTTGAGAAAATCGCCTTTAAAGTTGTCCGAAAGAAATTCTTAGCAATGCATATTACTAATCAAAAATTAAGTTTTGATATATTTATGGTAGGAAATTTACAAAATATCTTCATGGAACATGATCTTTACTTAATATCATAATGATTTTTGGCATAAAATAAAAATTATTGTTGGATATTGCTACAAATATAACCGTGCAACTTATGACTGGTTTTGTGGTCCAGGGTCACATTTATTTGCAATAGAAATCTTCTGTAACATTATAAATGTCTTTGCTGTCACTTCTGATCAATTTCATGTGTCCTTGCTGAATAAAATCGTTAATTTCTTTATTTAAAAAAAAGTCTTACTGACCCCAAATGTCTAAACAGTAGTATATATATATAGTATATAAATAACATATTTAAGCCTGAGAAATGTGGCATTTAAAAATACAGAAATAAACATAAAAATACCTAGCAGAGAAACTCTTTATGAAATATTTAATCATATAAGTAGCCCTAATAATACTCTTAACTGATCAAACTTCTGTCACAACACTAACAAAATCAAATATATAAATAAATAAACATATTTTACCAGTATTGCATGGTTTTTATGCGTTTTTACAGTACCTGGTAAAATTAAAGATACAAATCATCTGTTTATGACTTCAGGGTTTGTGTGATGCTGCTGGGCTTATAATACTTATAAAATCTTGAATTTGAGTTAATTTGGGCTCCAAATCTCCAACAATCATTTCTAAACGCGGCGTTTCACATACACAGCACTTTGTATTCATTTTCAACTCAATTTTAATGAAGCGCTAATCTAAATCAGCTCTTTTCTAGGAGACAGGGACCTGGAAGTGTCGTCGGAATCAGTCATTTAATCAATAAGAGGGAAAGTGTTGTAAAATATTGTTAGTGTGAAGAATAAAAAATGAGCGAGAGCGTGTGTGGCTTTATGCCTCTCTGTTAGATCTATCTGTGAATGTGAGTGGGCATAGCCTCTGGTATGGCTGTCTTCAGTGAGCTAATTATACAGCAACCTAAATATTTAATGCCCATCAGTCTTTAATTAGCTACAATAACACGTGCAATCAGCGCAAAATAACACTGATGACTGAGATTCAGGCTGGCACCTGCCATGCAACGTGCCACCCAGAGAGCCCATCAATCACAGCAAAGCAGAGCGAGACATACCCCCAACCATAGTACAAAGACAGAGAGACAGCGCAGCGAGACAGAGCCTCGACTACAATGTAGGGAGAGAGATACATTGTATATTTTACTCTTCCCTCCCTTTTCCTAATTTATGCACATTGTTACTGCTGTTCACTTTTATTTGTATGCAGCTCAGCTGTAAACACTTTGGCAATGCGAATGTACAAATATTTGTCATGCCAATAAAGTACCTCAAAACTGAATACTGAGAAAATCTCAGCCAAAACACGAGAGAAAGAGAGAGAGAGAGATTTGTTCATGTTAGGGGGTAGTAGAGGCTCATTAAAATGAAGAGATCAGTCACAGTATAGCAGGAGAGAGACGAAAGCTAGAGAGAGAGAGAGAGAGAGAGAGAGAGAGATTGTCTTTACAGGGTATGTAAGGTTGTTCTTTTTGTTGGCTGTCATGAATTGAATCATTTTTTCCTCATTGTTAACATATGTAAATTCCTGTGTCACTGCTGCTGCTGCAGGCCTTCAGTTTTGCTCACCGTTAGAGGACGAGAGAACAAGCCTCACACACACACACACACACACACACACAGATTCTCCCCACAGACACTCCTCTCTCTTTCTCACTCTCTCTCTCTCTCACACACACACAAACATAATGGCAGAGTCAGAGAAGGACACAAGGAACAAGACTGCTGTAAAACATGACTAAAAATAGGAAAACACCAAAGGTATTATTCATAGGTTATTCCTCTCGCAACGAGGCATTAATCAAAATCAAAACTTGAGTATTCACAAAGGAGACATTACATTGTGATAGTAAAGACATTTATAATGTTACAAAAGATTTCCATTTCCAATAAATGCTATACTTTTTAACATTCCGTCAACAAAGAATTCTGAAAAAATGTATCACAATTTCCACAAAAATCAAACATCAGATTTTTAAAATAATATAATATAATACAATATAATACAAATTATTTGAAATATTCAGTCAGCCCAAATATGAAATTTAATTTCTACCACAGCGCTTTTGAGAAAAAAAAAACCTTTTTTAAATTTTAATTTAATTTGTATACATATTTTTAAGAAATTATTATTAATATTATTATTATTTTACCTATAACACAACATTCAAAATCCACTTGTCTGATATTCACTCAAACATCTGAGGGGACATGTGTTTATTTGAATTAGCATGAGGCTTCTGATAGACTTCCCAGTGATTTCTACAGTTCCTGAGCTAATATTTCTGAACTCTACTACCAAACAATACCTCACACAATATTTTTACATTTTCTTTCAGACATTATTTATACTTTATAAAGCTGGTTTCCTCCTGGACACTGTTGGCTGCTCCCCACAATGCAGGTGATTTCAGGTTTTACTATCCTTATGGGACATCTGGTCCCACACACACACACACACACACACACACACACACACTCGAGATCACTACACCATTCACCTTTCTTTGTGTCCCTTTAAACAGCTCATTCATACCCAGGTTTCATCACGCTGTTCTCACAGTGCTCTCTACAGTCTCTTTTTATCACAATTCCTTTCGTTAAATATTTTACTCCAACTGCTCAACACTCTTTCACCCCCATCATCTCCCACTGTCCTCTGCTGAACACAGGTGAAGGACAGACAAATCAGGAGAGGAGGGCACACCGAATAAAGGGGTTCTGTTTTCCCTTCATCTTGATTTACTGCCTCTCTCTCTGTTACACCACAGTTTGGAGCCATGGGGCAACAACAACCTCCTCAATCTCAATAAATAGGGTCAGGAAAGAGAGAAAGATGAGCCCAGTGAGAGAGAGACCGGAATTTGTGAGAAATGTTGTGCAGCAAAAAAATTATTTATTAACATCAGGGGACAAAACAGCATGATACAAAGAGAAAGGATGAGTGAAGCTGGGAATGAGTAAAGGAACACACAGCGAGGTACAGTGTCGCTCCATGGCTGCCTGTTACGTATGTGCTGGTGAGGCGTGGTGAGGTCATTTACGGGGGTTACACTTCAATAAACCCTCTCACCAAACATGCTAATGGAATGTTGAAAAGGGAGGAAAGCGGCAGGTGGGGAAAGGAATAACAAAAGAATGAAAACTGTGGTTTTATTTTACAAAAGCATAGAGAGCAATGAATGTGTGTTCGTTTCTTTATTCCACAGCTACAGTGTTAATGTGAGCAAACAGAAATTATGCTGTAAACTGAAAAAAATCAGTAAAATTCACTAAACTTTAAGAGGAAGAAAGTGGACTGTAAATGTAATGTGAGTTAGTTCCAGCTGTTAGTTCTGAAGTTACATTTAATTAAAAAAAACTATAAACACATGCACTATGAAACATGGCAAAACCTGATTTTACCAAGTGCGACATGTTCCTGGATCAACATCGTTGTTGCATGACCCTGGAACAACATTGTGATTAACCAATCAGATTTGAAGAACCAGTTTATAGTTTTTGTGAAGTTTAGGATTAGAATCAGGGTTTGGTGCTTGTACATCAGTGTCATTCATCTATCATTTCCTCTGATTTTAGGGATTACTCATGGTTAAGGTTAGGTTTAGGTGTAGGGATATGGTCAAGACTGCATTTTTGGATTAAAATGTTGGTCCAAGGTCAACAAATATGTTGACCTAGGAACACATCTAACTCGGTAAAATCAGGACGTGCACGAAACAGGACTCATTTAAACTGTTAAAAGACTGCAAAAATGCTAGAGAAAAAACCTGTCAATGGTAAGTTGCTTAAGTTGCGTGGGGAAAAACGGTAATAGATCATTTCATGTACATTTACAGAATAAATGTACAATTTTTGGAAGTAAAAAAGACATGTTATAATTTACAGTGAAAAACTGTAAACCAACATTCCAAGAAATGCCTGAGTGACACTTCACATTTCATGGTATTTTGTTCAAATAATTGTGTTTCTTAATAGTTTTTGTTATCATTTATGTAAATGTGGGTTTTATGCTACAACTTATGTCATCAAATGAATATTTATTGCTTTTTTTCATGTGTGCTACAAAGGCATTTTGTATTTGTGTGTATGACACTGTGCATCTTTTATATATTAGTATTTAACTTGTGGAAAGGCTACTTGTGATAAATGTTTATCAATTCTTTACTTACACAAAAATTCCTCAAAATAATTATATCTACAAAGTTGCAGTAGGGAATCCACATACGACTTACACACTTTTATAAAAAAAAAAAAAACACATCAGAAACCTGAATATTTGACACCTTCAATGCTTGACAAGCAATATTTTGAAATGCAAAATGCTATTTTTTTAAGTTCTGTCACATACAGAGAGCTCAACACTACACTTCAAATGGTGACAACTATTATGTGTTGAACATCACAAAACAAGTTATTAAATGTGACAACAAAATATGTGGAAAAAATGCCATGACAGCCAAACAATACAAAACATTTAGATTTCCCTTAAAACATTCATATTCATGCTTAAACTGAATTATTTTGTTTAGACAGTACTAAGTTTCCCCCCTGAATTTACTGAACCACAAAATCAGTTTTTCAGGCGTGAGAAAACCCCCCCAGATATAATGTGTGAGTGTGTGCAGGGATGTTTGGAAAGTGACGGAAAGGAAGACAGATAAAGATAACAATGGTAGCTGAGGCATGCGATGAGGGGAGATGAATGCGAGGAGAGAGAAGAGAGAAAGAGTGCTGGAGGGGAAGAAACAGTAGAGCTGGAGATTTAAATTAGAGCATGAGGTAGTGAGGGAAGAGTTTATAATCAGTGCTTATATTACAGATAGATGAGCAGCATTAGTGCAAATCTGCATCTTCATAAAGACACTAAAAAAATCTACAGTGTTGTGGAGTTATTAAATAAAGTGTCACTACCAAAAACCATTTTTTTTCATTAGTTTAGGCAGTAGTTAAAAATACTGTAGTTTTTCCAGTGCAAAGCTACCAACAATTAGCAAAGTAGCGTAACAAAATGCTACCACACTGCACAAACAGGTTTTTATTCAAGTCAATTGATTTGTTCTTAGAATTCATGTAAATGGATCGATAAAAAAAAAAAAATCACAGATTTGAGTCTCATCGTTTTGTTTTCACAGTAAACACAGTTGAATAAACCCTCATTTTCAAGCCAAGATATGACTTTTATTCATTTATATCATCTCAATTTTATTTACACTGTTAAGTAGATTCAATGTAGGTACATTTCTTTAGTCAGTGCCACTATGATTTCACAGAACTTCGTTGATTTCTGCAGCCCAAAATGACTGAATTCATTGTTGCTTTTCTCAAAATTGTGGTGATATTTCTGACAGTTTTTTGTGTTGATTTGCAGTAAAAATCCTCTGATCATTATGTATTTACGCAATTAGTTTTAATGACATTAAGAGTAGTTACCTGCAATTTTTCTTGTGTTTAATCACTAAAATCAATTGTGGTTCTTTCACTTTGTCTTTACACACTTAACGCGAAAAGATCACTTGCGTAGCCGTATCTCTTTCAAACAGTTTGAAAGCAAACAGGTCGGAAAAACAATAGGTTAATACAATAGTAGCAGGTTGCCAATGATTTGGAGAGATCACTTGGAAATTAAATACAACAATTAAATATTACACACTTTTCCCTATATAGAACCTGATGGGTGTTGAAATCCTATAGTGCTTTGTATGGCTGGCCAATCCCTGCTCATTTTACAACGGCATTCACTAAAATACAGCAGCAGGATAGTTGAACACTTCGATCAATTTGTTTGCACTCAGAATTCTGGATTTTGATTAGCCAATTGCTTTTCTCCCATAAGGTTAACATTTTTTTGCTTAAAAACCTGCAGAAATAAGGCAAAAATCCAAGCTGCTACACATAACGTGGCAACTGATTGAACAGCATTAAATCTCGGACTGCTTCGTAGCTTATAGCTATACAGTACATAATCAAAAGAGTAGCATGACTGTAGTTTCACTGCTTTAAAACATGAGCAGCTTGGCAAGCTGCGGTTTCAAAGTATCCTCTCCAACACCAGATCTAAAATGAAGATGTCTGTCTACGTTTTTACCGTCTACACCAGCTTCATACAGACTCAAGCTTTAACCCATCAAAACCAGCCCCACTACAGCTAAATCTGTCAAAACGCCACATTCTCTTTGTAGCGTTCAGCGTGGATACATCCAGCCTCACACGGATTCAACTTACACATTTGAAATCAAACTTTGATGCGTGTAAAGCGGAGGAATAACCGAACAGAAAATGACAGGATAGCCTCACTTCCGGAAGCGGTCGCTGGCGTCTCTGTGTCAGTAAAATGAATCCACCTTGCGTGCTAATGCCTCACAAGGATAAATAATTCAGCGCGGGCACACGCTGATGGGCCAGGCTAATTAAAGAGCAGACGTCGCCACCTCACACATTTGCACCACTTAACTCGGATTGTCGAACTCTTTGGTCGTGTCCGTAACGTGGCGGGACAGCTGTCTGGGCCTCAGGGGGTGGCAAATATCAATCGATGACAGAGGTCCCCGTGCGATCGTGACGCGCCCAGCTGTTTGCAATCAAACAACAGCATACCGTGAACGCCACAACCTGCTTATTAACCTGAGGGGAAAACCATCAGAACATGGTGTTCAGGAAGAGTCGACTCAAGCGTTTGCGACAGACGCCCAGACCGTTTAACTGCTTGAGTAATTTGATGGACAGCTAGAGACACGCACACGCACAATTTTTCTGAAAGCTTATAAACACAGTGCTGGAAGACCACTGTACTGTTAAAGGATTGTCAGTGGAGTGTTGACTGTACTTTAAAGTGAGACAAAGATGATGAAACAACAGTGTGAATGGATTAACAGCAATGCAGTCAGACACTGGAAAGAAAACACATGTAGCGAATCAGCTCATGGGGAAATATGAATAATTAATCATAACTAGTTATAATTAATTATAAATATTTAGATCCGCTGTAGATATTTACTTGACCTCTCAGGGTCAACTGTCTGGAGCTCATATCATTTCAAGAAGACTTAATCATAAGGAGACAGCGTACCCTGACCTTGCTGTGCGGCCGTAGGCTCTATGAAAGCTGTTAGAATACTGTGACATTTACTCAAGAAAAACCAAAGTAGTGCCTCGTATGAAGATGATTCCTCTCGCTCTGGGGAGGAATTTATATTAACCTGATAGCTCACCCAAAATGATCGTTCTGCCATCATTTACTCACCTTCATGACAAACAAGTGTTACTTTCTTTCGTGGAACAAAAAAGATGAATTTGAAGAATATTCTGGGTGCTGTTCAATAATTAGAAACTAGAAATTTTGAATAATGTGCCGATTCTTTTCCATTCAGTTACAATGATAGTTTTCAAAAATGTTTATTATCTCATATTTTACTCACCGTCACACCATCCCAGATGTAGTGTTGTCAAAAGTACAGACTTCGGTACTGAAATTTTAAAAACATCCATTTCCCCATTGAAGGGTCAACTTTGGGGGTCCTGTATACTTGCAC
>NW_015654513.1:249501-280380 GCF_001515625.1 Sinocyclocheilus rhinocerous
ATATATATATATATATATATATATACATATACATCTGGGACGGCATGAAGGGAGAATTTTAATTTTTGGCAGGAGTATCCCTTCAAGTGAGTGAATTTAGAAATTTAGGAAAACATTTCAGGATTTTTCTCCATATAGTGGACTACAATGGGAGCCAATGGTTTGAAGGTCCACAAATTGTTTCAATACAGCTTCAAATGGCTCTACAGCGAAACGATGGGCCGTGTTCTAAAAAAAATAAAAACTGATATACTTTTTAAGCACAAATGCTCGCCTTGCACTAGCTCTGCAATGCGCGTCTATGACTTCAAGCATTGCGTAATCACGTTGGAAAGGTCACACATGACATAGATGGAAGTACCGACCCAGTGTTTACAAGTGTGGAGAAGGAGGACCGTTCAAAAGTTGTTGTATTTTGAATGACACATATTTATAAGTCTTTGTATCAGCTTAATGTTTAAAATGGTCCATTCGTGTGCGTATCCTGGATGTTTAAATCTTAACCTAAAAGATTTGTTCTTCTAGGAAAAACGTGACCTTACCAACCAAAAGTATATGAAGCTGCGCTGAAACTGCAATTTGGACCTTGAAACCGTTGGTCCTCGCTGAAGTTCACTGTATAGAGAAAAATCCTGTAATGTTTTCCTCAAAAAACTTAATTTCTTTTCGAAAAAAAGACATGAACATGACATGGGGGTGAGTAAATTTTAATTCTGGAGTGAATTAATCCTTTAAGAACCAAATAAGTCTGATTTGTAAACGATTTATACAGATTGATCTTGTGAACTGGATCAATTGATCTTGTGAACTGGATCAAATGGTTCATTAAAAAGATCTGACTCAAAAGAATGATTTGTTTATTAACTGGCCATCACTGTTCTCTTATACACTCTCATGAGACAGATTTAGGACATAGGTCAAGACTTTCGGTGAATAACATTTTGAATTTTGATTGTAGGGCATCAGAAAGCTATAAAACAGCATACAATGTATATACTTGATACTCTCTTGGTGCTTTTTGACATTTTAGAGCTTGACAGTTCTCATTTAATGTTCTTACACTGAAAAAAAAAACTGCATTCTACTGAACAAAGAGAGTCATATGGGTTTAGAACAACATGAGGGTCAGAAAATGATTTTTCATTTTTGGGTAAACTTCTACTACTCCCTTAATAGAGGCAAACTGCGACCTGTGGACATAGTATCTAATGTAATATATTCCAGCAAACACGGGGACAGCAGCAGCAAACACATCTGAGCATGTGCCCATTTCTCCTGCTGTATTGCTTGAAAGCAAACACAGCTCATGTTTATTTATTAGACGCCAATGCAAGGCACTTCAAAGGACTGTCCAGTCAGAAGCTCCCTGAGACTACGCTCACAGAACCTGCAAATTACTCCTGCCCCTGCCAGGCCCCAAACCACCTGCCAAGACAGTTACATTAGCTTTTCATTGTTTACCGTAGAGCCTTAAAACAAGTGCAAGGTGAAAATCGTCACATGCACAGGCCATATCAAGATTAGATACAACTGAGATGGATGGCTAAAATAATAGGCTCCCTCAGTCTGACACCCCAAATTGTGAATGTGTCCAATTTCCAGTGAGGAAAAAGTACAGTGGAGGTTGTGCTGGAATGTTGAGTTTGTTCCATCTGTGAGGTCTCAGGCTTTGCTCTTGATGGTTAATCAATAAGACATATTGCTTTGGGTCAAAAACGGGAGCTAGTTGAGCAACCATAGACACTCTGTCCAACTAAGAAAGTCAGCTTGTGTAATTTAGCTATTAGATTCCACTGTTGAACTAGTGAGTTTCCTCATTGCCTACATAGGCATCTCCATCCGATGGCAGCATCTTAACTCAAAAGGGATTGCCTTTTCCACAAATGACACAAGCAATTATGACTTGCACATGCCATGCCGAATATATAGGGTCAAAAAAGATTCTCCACGACAATAAGGGGAAAAAAACCCCTCTAAAAATCTAATTTAAAGGGGTCATATGATGCGATTTCAAGTTTTCCTTTCTCTTTGGAGTGTTACAAGCTGATTGTGCATAGATAAGATCCCTGAAGTTGCAAAGACTAAAGTCTCAAAACCAAAGAGATATTCTTTATCAAAGTTAAGACTCTGCCACGCCCCCCTAAAACGGCTCGTTCTAACACGCCCCCACATATCTACCCCACTATGTGGAAATATTTGGCAAGTTCACAGAATTAAGCTCTTTCTTTCTATATTTAATTTGGTTTCAAAGTTTAAATTCTATGACTCTAAAAATGTCATGTGGTGTAACCAAGTAAAAAATAACATTAACCTTACATGTGAGTGTACCTTAAAGGACATCTATTATTCAATTCAATTCAAGTCAAGTTTATTTGCATAGCGCTTTTCACGATACAAATCGTTGCAAAGCAACTTTACAGCAAATTAAGTTTCTACAATATTTAGTGGTAGCTTATCAGTGGTGACTGTCAGTTAATGTACATATGGCAGAAATGTACGGAAAAATCAATTAAAGACGTAATCAAACAAACGATGAACACTATTAACAGCAATTATTATATGATGCAATCAAACATATAGCAAAATGTGGTAGTTCTGTAAGTTGTTTCAGGGTTGGCATCATCTGAGGTCCTCTGAGGGGTTGGCATCGCGCCAGGTTCCGAAACAACGAGCCAGGTGTGAAAGCACCCTAAGTCTCAGGTCCCCCCAGAATGTGTCTGTAAAGTTTCAGCTCAAAATACACAACAAATAATTTATTATATAATTTTGAAAAATACTATTTTGAGTAGAAGCAGAAATCCACTGTTTTCATGCATGTCTCTTTAAATGCAAATGAGCTGCTGCTCCCCGCCCCCTTTTTCAGGACTGTGCCTTTACAGCTTGTACCTCAGATACTCTGCCAAAAACATGTTTGGTTTTGATAATCATGTCTATCACACTAAAATCATCCGAAGCACACGCATAGAAAGCAGCTGTCACAAGTTCTCGGTCATGTCTTATTACGCTTAAACTGTCAAATACACCCAAGTTTATGTTAAAAACACACGAGTTACAAAAACACAGTCAGTTTTGTCTGTGAAGGTAATAAGCATGATTATTGTTATATAAGCATGTTATTAATAATAATAATAATAAGCTGGGAAAGAAATCGCATGTTTATATTAGATCTGTGTATTAAGTGACAGCAGCATAATATAATACAGTACCTAATGCTGTCTACACTGTTAATATGACCCAAACAATAAAATAAAAACAGAAAATCACTCACTGCTCTGGACTGAATAACTTCTGTAGCTCTAATAAGAAGACATTTCTTATTTGAATGCTGCTTTTAAATGCTGTAGCATGAAGATAAACATGGCGGATTGTGTGCGGCTCACACAGGGTGGGGTCTCTGCTAATATGGCAGTGTCCGTCAACAGCCGTGGGCGGGGCTTGTAAAATGTGACGTTACATTTTACAGATTCTGAGAACTGCTTGTTCTGAGACACTGCTGATGATTTATGGGGATTAAAAGAAAAGGAGCGGGTGGATTTTTATCATTAAAGGATGGTTGTGTACACATACTGCCAACACACATTTATGTTCAATCAACATGTAAAAGTGAATTTTGCATTATAGGTGCCCTTTAAAGATTCAATTTGTCTAATTCCTCAAAGCTTTACTGTATGATCCACTACCCCATGATTAATTTGCTTTTCAAGCCATTTCCTACACCTTCTACAGCCTTCCTCTGAGTGGCTTGTCTTTTGTAGGGTGAGATGGTTGAGGCCTAACTGCGGAGATGTAAGAACCCGAGTTTACCCGCACTCTGTGCGCTTATGAAAGAGGGCTGCCATTGATTTTGCAGTGTGAAGGACTAATACAGATGGATCTTTTTCAGAGCAGGACTGAAATGAGGGCCTACAGGTAAGAGCCGCAGACAGGCACAGCCACTTGTCCTTAAAGGAAGATTGATTTTAATTGTGACACCACCTGATTGGCCCAGTTCTAAATTAATGAAACAGGAAAAAAGAGATGGAAATGAAAAGCAGAGGGTGACCAATGTATTTTCTCTAAAGCAAAAGCACTTCAAAAGCATTACCATGACTCGGAATGTTTTTTTTTTCTCTATTCAACACGTTTTTCTTGAGGGGGTAAAAGGTTATCATTACAAAAAGGTCTGAAATACCATCTGCAATCATTTTCTTTTTCCTTTCTAAAAATTAATTCCAGAAAAGGTTGCAGTCCAATTTTTGCTCTCGTCTTAATTAAAAAAAAATAAAAAATCAACAATTTATTTTAAATTCTTACCAAAGATAGTACATGGAACCAAGCATACTTCTTTTTTCTTTTATTTAAAGTGCACCCTTGACTTCTGACTGTGGCACACTCAGACTTAAATATTAGAAGCTAAATGGCTAAATGATCCTGAGTGTTGGAGGAAATGGCTTGTAATGGAAGCTTTCGCGCACATGGCTCAGCAGAGCTTGAGGTTTTATTGCACTTTCTGAATCAGATCAAACCACTTTCAGAAACTGATCACTTGTTGGGACTCAAATGTCTACCAATGCTTGAAAAAAAAAAAAAAACTGTGAATAAAAATACAGTGAGTGCCGGTAGATATACACACAAACACACACATAGAGATTCTCGGACATTTCACTTATGAATCATAGACCTCCAGAGACAATCGAAAATGTAATTTAAACAGTTTTACAGACATACTGGAATATAATACAAACATTATTTTTGATTTTGAGTCTATTGTTGGTTTGAAACAATGTAATTTAGACACTTTTTATTTTGTGCATCATGCATCTTCATTTTTCCTTTTTTATATTTCAAGTGTTATTCTTGGTATTCTCATCAATCAAACCAAGAATTTGTTTTATGCTTTACTCAGCACAGTGCTTCTCGGCACAGCACAACAATGCACTAGAAACTAGTAAATATGCCATTTGCAAGCCACACCGTTCATCACATTTTGCATACTCACGTGCAGCACGGCAGATTATCAAGTCAGGAACACACTGGGCTGGCTATAAGAAGGACATTAAAATGTATTCCCCAGTGTCCTTAAAAATCACTGAGCCAGGAGTTTTTTAAATCTCTTTCACACATGGACCCAAACACTTACGCACAATTACACCTGACAAGCTCTTATTTCAGATCAATACAATCGATCCTGCCTGTCATATTTGTGATGTCGACATTTCGGTGAGGTCATTTCATTCTTGCCATTCAGCAACTGTCGATTCGGGGGGCTCGTGAACTGTGCGCATTTCCGAACAATACATAACTCGAACGAACCTTCAAGGGCTTGAAGAACAAACCACACTAAGCTCCATTCAGTGAAGATCCAGTGACTCTCTCTTCGCTGCTGCCAGAAACAGCTCTGCTAGAGATCTCTCTGACATTACAATAAAGCTGTTTTTTTCATCCCCGCTGTTGAACCCTTCTCATGTCCTCCTGTGCGACAATCACAGTTTTATTTCCTCGCTTGGCCTTTCCAATTTCAGTGAATATTACTTTGCAGGAGGTTCTCCAAACAGGTAGAAATCAATCTGGTTTATATTGAGGGATATTCTCGCAGAATCTTTTTTGGCACTATTACATAGACGCATATCAGTCCAGGCAGGGCCTCATATTTGAGACACTGTGAAATCCTACTAGCTTTGTTGTTTATTCCAAGTAGGCTACGATATCATTCCCATTCATCTTTTCTGTCGGCACAGAAGCTAATAGACCAGCATGATCTTCCTGTAGTATCTTATAATGGTATGAATGTGAGAAGTAATGCGACTTAACTAATAACAATTGGCAGTTTATTACAGGATATTAATGAGGATATTAATCTGCAAAGGTTTATTGCTGAACATTTTATTTTAGTCCAGAGCAAACTCTCGTAATGCTTTTGGACACCAGTGCCTCTCCCAATATTTGTAGCCCAGACAGAAGTAACAATAGTCCACTGCCATGGCAACAGTACAGTCTGATGTCAAAGTGGCAGCTGGCGTGTGCATTCAGACTCTGGATAGTTGACAGTAATGTCAATTAAGCATCAAAAACTCCAAAGGCCAGAAAACATGCACATATGTGCACCAGCAACCGAAGATGGACATCAGTTGGATAGAGTTTGTCTAAAAGCTGTTGTTGTTCACACAATAAACAGGAGTAAGACAGCAGGACAAAAGGACATGCTATTCTATTAAAGGAGAGACACATCCATTATGTCAAAAAGGATTTGCTAAACCTGTGGAGAGCGGTCACACGCTGAGGAGATTACGTAACGCCTCTAGTTTTCAGTTTCAAATATGATGTTAAAGGGATGGTTCACCCAGAAAATTAAAGTTCTGTCATTATTTACTCACCCATCATGTGAAGCCAAACCTATATGATGTTATTTTTGCGGAACACAAAAAGAAGAACTTTCAAATAATATCTTGATCACTATATGTGCTTGTCACGCTTTTTTTCCCCACACAGTTACAGTGAATGTGGACTGAAGCTTTCAGGGAATCAAAAATAATGCATAAGCACCATAAAAGCATCACAAAATTTATCTGAGCCTTAGACTGCAGTGTTCCTCCATATTGCGCAGTACAACTACAGATGAGTTCTGCCAAGGTCCTTCCTCACTTCCATTTGCCTCTTTCCTTTCACTACCTGTCTCTAGTCAATTTTCCAGTCCAATAATAACAAAAAATGCCCCCAATACACTACCATTCAAAAGTTGTTGTTTTTTAAAAAAGAAATTAATGGTTTTATTTAGCAAGAACATATTAAATTGAATAGAAGTGACAGTAAAGACTTGCATTGTTATGACAAAATCTATTTCAATTAGATGCTATTCTTTTGAACTTTCTATTCATCAAAAAATCATTAAAAAATGTATCACAGATTCCAACTGCTTTCAACACTGATCATTAGAAGAAACCAAATCAGCATATTAGAATGATTTCTGAAGGATCATGTGACTGAAGACTGGAGCAATGATGTTGAAAATGCAGCTTTGCCATCACAGGAATAGATTACATTTTAAAATATATGAAAATAGAAAAGAGTTATTAAATTGTAATAATATTTCACAATATTACTTTATTTTCTGATCAAATAAATGCAGCCTTGGTGAGCTGTAGAAACTTACCTCAATTTTTTTAAACAATAGTGAATATTTCAAATCTCATACATATTCTGGGCACTGCAATCATTGACGACACATCTAGCATCAAACTTAGATGTTAGCAAATAACACTTCTTTTGGGTTGATCTATTAGCAACAAAGGAGTTTGGAATAGCATGAGGGCGAGCAAATTTTTGGTGTGAACTGTTCCAGTAATTCAGATTCTGCTACACTTTTCTCACATTCCAATCTGGATCCCAAATGCGAACGAGAAGCTCAAATAGGTCTATTACATGCCTGCCTACAAAAACCCATAAATGCACTCCATTTACTCAGAAGAGGATATTCAGGCCCGCAGAGCACCGTGGGAAGTGCGTACGGTGGGAGTGTGTGGTGATGTTATTCATAGTTCACTGGGCTGTTTAAGGGCACATCTCTACTCGCTTTTAGGTGATGGAGGGAGTCGGATCATCCCAGTCCTCACACTATGAAGGTTACACAAGCGAAAACAAAACAAATGAGTGGAACTTCATCTAATGGGCAGTGACAGAGTAAGGTGGGCGTCACAGCGATAAAAAGCTCATTGTCTGCGAAGCAAAAACACATGTACCATCACTTCAAGCGTACCAGGTTACATGACCGGCAAAACAAACAACAAGCTTAAAGCCTTTTAAGCCTAAACAACTGTTACAGATTCCTTCCATATGCTCACTCATGCACACACACACACACACACAGAAGGGAATAAAAATACTCACAGAATGAAGCGGACTTTGTCAGGAACAGGATGCCATGGATTTCTGTGGCAACAAGTGAACGCAGTCCTCCGGGGAATCGCAACACGTCTTCTAGGATGACAGGTTGAAAGTCACAGAAATGGAGTGGTGTGGAGAGTCTCAAAGGAGAAGGTATTCCAGCTAGAAATGATCCATCTGAGAGCCCTTCACAAGCTGTGATTCTTATAATAATCCACTTTGATGGGACAAAGTAGTTTTTTTTTTTTTTTACAAAGCTCAAGCACTCAGAGGAAAAAGAACCCCACCAATGGGCACCAAAAATATGGTGAGAGAAAACTGAAGTGTCACTGTCATTTATTTATTTATTTTTTTGCTTCATTCGTCCCTCTCTCTCTCGAGCGCGCTGTTAATGTTGACCCTCCCGGCTCCAACACAAAAATAGGAGGGAACGGCAATAATGGCCAATTCTCAGAATTCTGCACTCCAAGAGACAATCACATGCACATTCACACACTAACGCACTCTCCTGCGCACACATAGAGGCTTCGGTTATACATTGGCGTCTAGCTGCTTCTTCCTGTCAGCCCTCGGCACAAACCCTCATCCATTGCTGCACAGGCCTTGCAAACCCGCACAAAAACACTCAAACCCAGTCAGCACTTTCACCCTGCTTTCCTCTGCCACCTCACTCTACCTTACACGTTATTGCTTTTAGTTTCACAGAGAATCGTTCCTTAGGCCCTCCTGCCACATTTGATGAAGGGGAGCATTGACTTGAGCAAAGAAACTAGAATAGATTAAAAACATATAGTGGAAGATTTGAAGTCTCAGAGCAAAAATCCTCCAGAATAAGTTGAGCTCAAGTGTCTGGGAGGATGAACTGATTAAGGAGCCCAGCGCTCGGGTGGAGACGTGGAGAGAGCGGCTCACGCTCTGTTCTCCAGCACCCTCATCAATCCAGCTATCCCTCCAATTCCCACGGCTCCTCCCTTCAGGAGTTCAGGAATGAGTTTTGGCACAGACACTCCCTCTATCCTCGGAATGGCACCTCTGGGATGGAGGCGGATCGAGTTATGGCTGCTCCGAGGTCCGTGGAAGCAAACAGAACTGCAGGGGCGTCACATCTGTCGCTGCACTGAGAATTTCCTCATCTGAGTCTCGTGGCCTTGCGTTGCTTAAAACCTGAGGAAAAACAGTGAGAAATATTCATGATCAATTATTCATTATGCTGTAGTACAGACGGCAACCTTCAATACTGGTACGACTGTTCTACTACGAGGGAGTTTTGAAATACCATAACGATTTTTCTGATCTCATAGTACTTTCCGGCTCACATTATATATTCACAATAGTAATTCAGTTACACCATGCATTTCTATTACAGTGTATAACAGAGAGAGTACTGTGTCAATGTAATTAATGTAATGTTATTGAATGGATGTGCTCAAACGTGACAAGACCATTACATTGCAATCAATATCCAATCAAAATACAGCCTCATTATCATACAATAAAACCACTGAAGTACTGTATCATGACTGAACTGACATTAGCTGCTCTAATAATGTCTAACTATGTCAGAGACAAATAGTCATGTGTAACACTATTTACTTCCTTAATGGATGTTCCTGCTTCATTGTCGCACGTTATTACAAATAAAAAAGGTCTTTAATAAGTAATAACTTATAAATCTTTAAACAAAAAGAAACGGCTTTCTTTTGCTGTTGATGTGACTTAGGCCACACAGGCTATTGGATATACAGTGCCTTGCGAAAGTATTCATTTTCATCATTTCATCATTTTTCATCAAATCAAAATTCATCATTTTTTTCACGTTTTGTTATGTTGCTGCCTTATGTTAAACTGCTTAAATGTACTTTTTTCCCACATCAATCTACACTCCATACACCATATTGACAAAGCAAAAACAGAATTGTCACAACTTCGTAAATTAATTAAAAATAAAAAAAACTGAAATAAGTACATTGCATAAGTATTCATACCCTTAACTAAATATTTAGCTGAAGCACCTTAACAGCCTCAAGTCTTTTTTTGTTTGATGCGACAAGTTTTGCTCATCAGCATTTGGCAATTCTCTGCCATTCTTCACCTCACCTCTTCACCTCTCAATCTCTGTCAGGTTGGATGGAGGCAGATGCACATTTTCAGGTTTCTCCAGAAATATTTGATTGGGTTCAAGCTCAGGCTCTGTCTGGGCCACTCAAGGACATTCACAGATTTGTCTATAAGCCACTCTTGCTGTATGCATAGGTCCATTGTCCTGTTGGAAGGTAAACCTTCTGCCCAGTCTGAGCTTCTGAATGCTCTGGACTCAGTTTTTATTAAGGCTATCTCAATATGTTGGTGCATTGAGCTTTTCTTCTATTCTGACGAGTTCCTCAGTACCTGCCGCTGAAAAACAGCCCCTCAGCATGAGGCTGCTACCAGCACACTCGGAGCTCAACTAGATGACCATCAGGTTCTTGGTCACCACACCAATCAAAGCCCTTCTCCATCAGTTGCTCAGTTTGGTCAGGAGGCCAGCTCTAGGAAGAGTCCTGGTTGTTTCAAACATCTTCCATTAAGGGTAACAGAGAGACTACATGCTTCTGTGACCCTTCAATGAAGCAGATTTTTTTTCAATTGAATTTGCCACAGGTTAACTTCACTCGAAGTGTAGTGACATCTACAAGCAATATGAATGCTCCTGAGCTAAATTTCAACTGTCCCAGATAAGGGTATGAATACTTACGCAATGGAATCATTTAAGTTTTTTTATTTTTAATAAATTTGCGAAGATGTTAAAAACCTGTTTTTTGCTTTGCCATTATGGTGTATGGAGTATAGATTGATGTGGGAAAGTAATTTAACGCAGTTTAGCATAAGGCAGCAATATAAGAAAACGTGAAAAAAAATGAAGGGGTATGAATACTTTCGCAAGGCACTGTATTAATCAACAGCCAAACAGGCATTTTTTTTAGCAAGTTAGCATTTTTAGCACTTTTCATGATACAATCAATTGCTGTTGGATAAACTGAATTCTCTCCCTATTCTTTTTCTCATTGAATATCATGTTTCACTCAAAAATACGTCATGTTAGAAATTAAAAATGGTTTGTGAATGGACTTTCACTTACTTCATTAAATTTGTTATATACAATGGAAAGTATTGGCATATTTAAATTAGACTGAATATTTAACAGACAAACACACAATAGACAAGGGATTTGAAGCAGATTCATTTGGACCTGGTCAAGAGTTCCCAGACTGACTAATTGTAGATGGTCATGTCAAATAACAGCCTCATCAGAGCGTAAAACTCTCTGGTGAGACGGACTGTTCTAAAAATAAGAAAGGAAAAGGTAATTAAAGGTGGATCCTAGGCGTGGAGCTGTTCTATCCAGATTCTTATTTCCATACAATTCTCCATGTCATGCTTTGATTAGGAGGGTGCCTCTCTCATCAGCAGGGCTGATATGAAGGGGAGGAGGAGGAGAGGGGTGAAGGGACACACAAAAAAAAAAAAAGAGCGATGAGAGACGGGAGAGGAAGCGACATGGATGGTGGCAGAGTGAGAATGAGACGTTAAAAAAGGACTGCATTAAAGAGATATGCTCGGTTAGAGAAAAAAAGAGGACAGGAGAGGTCGCAGAGAGGTGTAGAGACAAAGAGGGTGAGACAGACAGAGACAGAGAGACAGCGAGAGAAGAGTAGAGACAGAATGAGAGAATAACTATTGGGGAGATCATTTATGCGGCTCTAGAAGCTAAATTCATATTTGAATAGCACAGCCTCAGAAACCAATTACAGCTTTAATCCTTAACGTGCAGGAACATGAAGAAAAAATGCTATTTGACTAAACATTAAAATGATGTCATTAAAATACTTTTTTCTTCACAATATAGATTTTATTTAACAGTATGTATCTCCCATGAAAATACCGTAAAAATATTAACATTTACCTCCAAGTCAGCAGTGTTCTCAAAGCATGCTGCCTTGTTACTTTTAGATAAAGATGATATGTTAAACCAAGTAACTTTACTTGAGTATTTGCAATTCTCATTTTATAGTTCTAAAATAAACTAGCAAATTTCAAGGGTAAAAGGGCCCATTGTCTAGTGCCAATAGTGTATTGATGTATAGAGCACAGCTCACACAGAAGTCACTTTCAAAGCAAGCAGCTTTCTGTTGGTCAATGTGACGAATCCATGAGTTTCATGTGGATTCCTACTGATTTGACTGGATTTCTCCCATCAAAAAATTCACTGAACAACTGTAAATGTGACCGAACCTTTATGGGTGGGTTATTTTGACTTGGCCAGGAAGCAACCACACAACAATATTAAAACACCTATTAAAAAGATCTTGGAAACCAAAAAGCAACCACCTAGCTAGGTTGTGGTGGTGAGTCTGACATGGGAAATTAATTCATTTTTAATTGATGATTTAGCAAATTAATCATGCAAATAAAGTACTTTATAACTGACAACTGAAACTGGAAAATTCATGAAAGAGTGACAGAAAAGTGAAGAGACAGACAGAGTGAAGGGAAATGAGAGAGGATCACTATGAGGGGTTACAGTCCTGACATTGATGTCACTCTTGCTTATCACACATGTCGCTCTCAGGAGCATCTTACTCAAGTCTTCCTCTTTTCTTCTCTATTTCCATCCCTTCCTCCCATTTGTTTGGACCAGCCATCCCTTCAGCCCTCCTGCTCTCTCACTCCTTCTACCAACACAGACAAGTCATTCTTCATGCTCACACAACTATATACACAGGGCTGAAGGCCTGCTGACTCACAAACCTTGTAAAATGGTTAATAAGGCTAGAAGGGGGTGAGACGCAGGAGAAGATGGACATTAAAATATGACCAGGCCTGAACTGTGACCTTTTAAAGCCCTCTAATGCACTACTGATCAATACACAGCCATCTACACACAAATAATCCCATGGGAGCATTTAGCACGTTAGCACACTGTCACTTGTGTGAGAGTGAGCAGGTGAGATCTGGTGGTGTGTGTGTGTATCAGGTGGGAAGATACAGAGACAAAAGGTCAGATATCTGGATTGATGTAAAGTGAGAAATCCACATCTGAGGCACTAGACAAGAGCTGCCATGTTCTCTTCACACACACACACACAAGTGCAAAAAATGTGAAAAAGACTGAAGCTACATGTGAGAGAGTGAGCTGGATCTGGCTGTTAACAGTGAGCAACAGTGTCCACCACACAGATATAACAGAGAGACACACACACACACACACACACACAAACAGCAGCCGTGCCAATGTGTGCAACAGGAAAGATTTCTGCCTTCACCCTGAATATAAACCATGGAAACTCACTGCACAAATCATTTTCTTCTTAATTAGTATTTTGTTTTGTTTTAAGCATCTAAACAGCCTTAAAAGAAGATAAATTTACTTAAGAAACAAAAATATTTTTTGGATCACATTTATTTTTTTTACCCTATGGATTCTGTGTTGTATGCATAAATCTCCATAAACTGTGATGGATTTACATTTGAAAATAAATAAATAAATAAATATTGGGGAGGGGGTCTTGTTTTAAGAACAAATGTAACAATTTCGTGACGTTTATGCTTAAAACAAGAAAAAAAGTGCTGAAAATTGTTAACTTTAAAGGGGTCATATGATGCTTTTTTAAAGATCATTATTTTGTGTATTTGGTGTAACAGAATATGTTGACATGCTTTAATGTTCAAAAAACACATTATTTTTCAAATACTGTACAATATTGTAAGTCCTCTATGCCCCGCCTCTCTCAAACGCTTCGTTTTCTACAAAGCCCCCTCCTTCTTACCATAATCGTGAGCTTCATCTTTCAAAATAAATGTAAAGACAGAGCCCGAAAGGGGAACAGAGTCTCGTGACAGACACAGTGATGAAGCTGGTATGTGTTTGCAGTACACAAGCCACGGTTAAGACAGCTGACTCCACTGTGATGTGTCTCGCTCTCTCTCTCTCTCTCTGTCTCTCTCTCGCTCTCTCGCGCGCATGCACGCACACACACACACACACACACACACACCGCTCTCTCTCTCGCATTTGAACAGTCAATAGCAAATACTTAAACTAATAACAAAACAGTAGCCGATTCAGAAGCGCCAGATTGTCATAGCAAAGTCAGAACTACCTCCTCTGCTAGGTTCACGAAACGGTCGTCCATAAAATGCATTGCTGTTCTGTTGAAATTAATCTAAAAGATTCCTAAATGCATCTACTTTCGGAAGGCCAAATAAAGTGCTTCTGCTTTCGCCTAGAAACACACAGCGTCTCCCTGACATGCTGCTTCAACACTAACTGCGGTTACTGAAACCACGCCTTCTTTCTTTGCATGCACATTTGGGCGCATTATGCAAATATTCCCACATAGTGACCTAGATATGTGGGGGCGTGTTAGAACGAGCCGTTTTAGGGGGGCGTGGCAGAGTCTTAACTTTGATAAAGAATATCTCTTTGGTTTTGAGACTTTAGTCTTTGCAACTTCAGGGATCTTATCTATGCACAATCAGCTTGTAACACTCCAAAGAGAAAGGAAAACTTGAAATCACATCATATGACCCCTTAAATGTTCAAAAAACACATTATTTTTCAAATACTGTACATTATTGTAGGTCCTATATGCCCCGCCTCTCTCAAACGCTTCCTTTTCTACAAAGTCCCTCCTTCCGACAAGCGCAGTCTGCTCTGATTGGCCAGCTGACCCAGTGCATTGTGATTGGCCGAACACCACAAGCACGCGTCAGAAATGTAACGCCCCTTACCATAAACGCGAGCTTCACTCTCTCGCTCCCTCTCGCTCTCTCTCTCGCTCGCTCGCGCGCGCACATACACACGATGCGCAAAACTCCGCATTTTAACAGTCAATAGCAAATACTTAAACTAATAACAAAACAGTAGTTGATTCAGAAGTGCCAGATTGTCATAGCAAAGTCAGAATTACCTCCTCTCCTAGGTTCACGAAACGGTCGTCCATAAAATGCATTGCTGTTCTGTTGTAAGTAATCTTAATGCATCTACTTTCGGAAGGCCAAATAAAGTGGTTTTGCTTTCGCCTAGAAACACACAGCGTCTCCTTGACATGGCTGCTTCAACACTAACTGCGGTTAGTGAAACCACGCTTTCTTTCTTTGCGTGCACATTTGGGCGGCATTATGGTAATATTTCCACATAGTGAGGTAGATATGTGGGGCGTGTTAGAACGAGCCGTTTTAGGGGGGCGTGGCAGAGTCTTAACTTTGATAAAGAATATCTCTTTGGTTTTGAGACTTTAGTCTTTGCAACTTCAGGGATCTTATCTATGCACAATCAGCTTGTAACACTCCAAAGAGAAAGGAAAACTTGAAATCGCATCATATGACCCCTTTAACAGATTACTTTTAGATAGTAATAATAGATAATAATTAATAGATACTCTGAAAACAAGCCACTATTATCTTGCAAAAAATACTTTTTACATTTTTTTAAATAAAATTAATATTGTTTTAAGAATGTTTAGATATTTACTTAAGTATAAAACAAGAACACACATTAAGAACATATTACACTTATGATTTAGTTTAAAATATTTTTCTTTCTGGCATTTATTTGATGTTGTTTTAAGTATAAATCTACAACATTTATTGAAATTTATGTTTAAAACAAGAAAAACCAAATGCCAGTGGGGTAAAGAAACCTACTTCAAGAAATGTTCGCTGAAAACTGATTTTGTATTATTTAAGAACACAACTCAAATATTTAAACACATCTTGGTTTGGATCTCTTTCCTAGAAACCCAGGCAACATGCTGATTAAGAAAATTATTACTCCCAGTGTACAAATGAAGACAGAATCAGTGTAGTAGAGGAGCGGAGAGGGGCAACCAATATGAATTTCTTTAAAATGTGCAAGTAGAAGAAGACAGCCAGCTCTCTCTGACTCAGACTAGAGGATGGAGGAAGAATAAAAAATAGGGAGATCAGGAAACAGGGGAAGAGGGGAGAAAATCTGAACAGTGCACTGAGATTTAACGAAACAGCAAATGAGAAATTCATCAAGAGTGATGCCAGAGGACATCTATGACAGGGAGATGAAGCAAAAAGAGAGGACTTCAGAGAGATCTAGAGAAAAACCAGAGGGCTAGAGAGAGCGTGAGAGGCTGTTGAAAACTCACCCCTGTGTGAGAGTGGTCCTCCTCAGGTTAACACAATCCCTGCTCTGTGGAGCCATTCTGGGCAGAGCCTGTTTGGAGCACTGCACACCGTCTACAGAATACCAATCACACGGCAACACACACACACACACACAGTCAGTCAGCGAGCGGCATGACATACTCTTTCACTCAGTGTTTCAAAAGCAAGCCACCACAACACCGTAGTTGTGCTTTATGAGCTGTGAATGAAACGGTCATAATGCAATAAGCTGTGACACAAACACACACAGATATACACACGGTGAGACGCAGTTCCAATGACGACCCCAGTGATAGGAGACAACAGGCCGATCTGCTCAGGAACTGAAGATGAGAGGATCGTGTGAACACACACACTTCTCACACACACTCTTCAGCGTAGAGCATCAAGAGGCTCTGTAATGTTTCTCTTCCACCCTCTGTCCTTTTTCTCCTTTGCTTTCCTTTCTTTTTCAAGTCCCTGACAATGTTCATAGCTGTAATTCCAAAGCACAGCAGTGCAAGCTGCATTCACTCTGACTCCAAACCCACTCCCTTCCTCATATGCTCTCTCTCTCTCTCTCTCTCTCTCAGCTCATTGTATCCCCATACCTCCTCTGCTCTCCCTCCAATCCAATCAGCTCTCACTCCTTCTCTCGCTGCTCCTTCCTGCACCCCTTTTCTCCTTCTCTCTCCTCCTCCTCCTCCTTTTTCAAAGGCAAATATCAGCCATCATCAGTGAGATCACAAGCTTCTCACACAAGTGTTCAAATAAGTATAGAAAACCGTCACAAAGGTAAAACACTTGACGTGCCTTGACGCAACAGCACACGCCAGGTAACAGACGTCACAATGCCAACTCAAACTACACATGTACCGATTATTTGAAGCATTTGAATATACAGAACAAGTTGACAAACTAACACAGAGATAGAAACCCAACAGGTTATACGTGTTTTAAAATGCATTTAAAACTAACAATTTCTTTCACAAAACTTAAGAGACTAATTATTATATTATATTATAATATTGTTACAGTGTTCATTAACGTTAACATTCATAAAAATAATAATACAATTTTAAAAAAAACTGTTCATTGTTAGTTCAGGTTCATTAAAGATTATTAAGATACAACTTTTGATTTTAGTAATGCATTCAAATAAATGCTGAAATTAAAATTAACTAAGCTTAATACTAAATGCTTTTGAAGTATTTTATATATAAAATAATTATTAATTATTATATTTATGTATTATAAAGTTTTAATAACATATATATATGCATTTTATATATTTGTATATTATATATTTTTATAATGTAATTTATAATTTATAATTTATAAATGTATATGGTTTTTTTTACCTTTATTTAACACAAACGGAAAAACAAAAAACTTGACAGTCAGATTCCACAAGCACACTGACATTCCTAATCCTAACAATTAACTTCTAATCATTTGCTAAACATGTGTGTCATGTCTCTTTAAGGGTTGTCATGTGCACCTGTTGTTAAGCAGGAGTCCCCTTCACTGCAGCCCTGTTTGTCTACACACTGGAGAATCATCCAGCCCTTTCCCTCTCTCTTTCCCTGAAACGGCTAAATATGCATTCAACAGCTGTCTCTCCACCTCTGCTCTGCTCTGCAGCCTCATCAGCACAGAATCCCCTTTTGATGCAACCGAACACAGACTCTCCAATAAGACACGAGACACAAATCTTGCGCTGGGATGATGGCGTTTCAAAGCCTTGTGTTCTATACCTGTAACCGGTGGTAAATCCTTGAATACAACCCTCATTTCAATAAGATTCCCTTGTTATTCTTACAGAGACAAGCAGAAACCCAAGGGTACAAGGCTGAGAGAGAGAGGGAAGAGGGATGAGGGAATGGAGGTGGGATAGGGAGAAGGAGGGAATGGGAAAAGGAAAGAGAGAGAGAGAATTGACATTCAGCCTGTGCACTGTGCCTCACTGGTGGAATAATGATTAGCTACTCAGTATTCCAGTCACACAGCCTCTACAATAAATGGGGGGAAAGAGGGGGAGTGAGAGAGAGAGAGAGAGAGAGAGAGAGAGATGGTATAGCAGTGTAACGAGAAGGACCGGCAGACGGAGGAGAGCGCGTGTGAAAGAGAACGGGAGAGAAATAGACCCGACTAGACCAGATAAGCATGACAAACCTTTCAACGGGAGGCTGCGCACACATGTAGCCATTTCAAAAACACACATGAGCATAATATGGCATTTCCCAGCACCGCCGAAGCCGGTGTATGATAGCTATATCAGCATATTCGCACCTCATTCATCACGTTTAGCCTCTCTCTCGCTCTCAAACACACAAAGACGAAGGGTCAGAGCAATCCATGAGGGCCAGAGCTTCTTTTCCATATACAAACAAGCTCATGGGTCTCTTTTGTTAATGATTATATATACCGCAGCATCGCACATACACGCGCTGCACTACGGATATAGCACACACACATACACAGAGGGGCAACACACAAGGGGGAACACTCTGTCAAAGTCACAGTAGGTACAGCTACCTCAGCAAAGAATCAGACGCAGAGAAAGAGAGGACTTATATGCACGCACGCCACACAAATATGCAAATATCTTTATCATTTAAACACAAAACAGATCTCATCACACCAAAGTCGCTCACTGAACAAGTAAAACAGATGTAGAAGAATCAGGGTCAGACATTTGCGGTCCGTCTATACCAGACACTAGTATAGTCTTTACTCACTGGTGTATTGTAAGGTCAGCAGGTTTCAGCTCAGCACTGAATATGCAGCCTCACGGCTTGTACTCATGGGTAGATAGATATTTATAGAATTTACAAGATAAAAAAGTATGAAGGATAAAGGCGAACAAAGTGGTTTTATTCTTCAAGGCTTATTGACTGAGAAAATTACACAGCTTTTTGTTTTCCGTTTTTTTTGTTTGTTGTTGATAATATTTTATCAGTTCATATGCATGATTCATAAAATTTTCTCAGATAAAACAGAGATTTTCTCAGAAATCAGATTTATGTAGCAAAGATTGAAAGAATATTCCAGGTTTGATACTGGTCTAGCTCAATGAACAGAATCTGTGCCATAATGTTAATTAATAAAAGAATAATTATGACTGGCCCTTAATTTGAACAAAACTCAAGGTTACGGTGAGACACTTATATGGAAGTGAATGGGGCCAGTATTTTTAAAAGCAGAATATAAAGCTATTTTATTTAACCACTTACATAAATTCTTCTGCTGAAACATACTATTTGAGCTGTAAAGTTGTTCATGTTATTTTTATGGTCATTTTAGTATTTTTCTTACGTTACGTTATCATGCCAACAAAGTAGATATAACGTTACACAGAAAAAGTTAACAAGCATTTTTTTCTTACGGGCTTGAAATTAATTTTCACTCACCAGCTGATTTGTCTACAAAAACAGCCATTCTGACCTTGCTAAACTACTAGCTAAAACAAAAATATCAGAAAATCACTACTTGGATTTATATTTAGTATTTAATGTGATTCAGAATTACAACTGAATTAAAATGAAAACTTTTAAGTTTTACAAGTCAATCATTGTTTATACAATAAAAATATTTCATTGTATTTTTTTCAATAATAGCCTATTTTATTAATTTTATTTTAATTTTAAAGGCATAGTCTTTACGCTTTGTTTTTCTAATGTTGGAGGCTCCTGGTTGGAGGGCATGATTTATGAAATTAGATTTTTTTAAGAAAAGGACAAATCTGTCGAAATTCATTTTTGTGGTAATCAACATTATGTGAAAATGCTGTTGATTGATCTTAACTTAACTGAACGGGGAATATTCCTTTAGGTTTGATAGCATTTTTATTGTACATTATGCATGGTTCAGAAACAACTGTGTTATCAACTGTGTTGTCAACAGAAAGTAGATTCAATCAAAAGCATTTTGTATAAATCGATTATTGTATTTATTTGTCCCCTAAAGCAGTTCAATGGCAAAAAAAGACCGCTGGTGCATCTTAAATTGCCAAATTGCCCATTTACATGAAGGTCACGCAGTAATTGCTAGACAAAGTCTGTAAATTAATGAGCTGGGGAAGATACCTATCAAATAGCTATTTGGGAATTCAGTGCAGAGAAGGGAAATGCTGTTTCGATATCACTGTCTATCATTTATGGGACTAATGATAATGATGCAGCAGCTGTATGGGGGAGGAGTTCAGCGGGCCCTGAGTAAATTGAGGGAGCAAAGAAGCGAGTGCAGGCAAACGCTATGAGCTCCAGTAATGGCTCTACTTAGCCTCAATCTCTCAATGAGCTGAGGTAATGGAGCTCAACTCAAACCTCATTCAACTAGTGAAAAGTCATGAAGAGATTTGCCGTTAAAGAGCCCAAAGTGCTGGTTTCACTGCAGTCATCACTTACATCTAAAACTGCAGGATCATTTACTGTGTTTGTACTCTGGGGGGCTGGTGAACATCGAGAAAAAAATAGAGAAAATTTGAAATTTAAACCACTTTTTTCATTTGTTCAAATTTCATTTGTGCTTGCACGGAAAGAGAGGCCTGATTCTCAGCACACTATTCTGAGGCAAATAGGTTGGACAAATTATGGCTCTTTTCTGCAAATATCTGACCATTTTTCCAGGAGTAGCACACCTGGGACCGCACATTATACATTCGTGCACCATATCTCTATGTTGCTGGGCAACCATAAATGGCCTATAGCAGTGGCATAGCGTCTGGGCATGCAGGGTATGCAGGTGCATATGGGCCGGGGCAGTTTGGGGGCCCGCCGAGCTGGGGGGAACTTTTAATTGAAAAGAGGGAACGAATAGAGCCCTGCATGGGCACGGCCCTTGTCCAAAAGCTTATGAGAATTTTCGGCCCGAGTCCGACTAGAGACCGTGTCTTTTTTCTCTCTCTCTCTTCCCCATTACACAGCTATTAAAATAGTTCAGTTTTGGTTTTTAATGGCAAAGTGGTCATATTTCTTTTTGCTTCATCAAGTTAATTTAGAAACATGTTTGGAACATTTTATGTTTGTTAAATTCAAGTTTTTGTTTTTTAAAGGAACGACCAAGTGGCAGCGGCAATTACTATTTTAAAACAAAGTAATTCAAATCGAAAACAAAAACTCTTTCATTATGTAATTTCTCTCTAAAGGCACATCCAATGAGGAGATGGCGAGTCAGGTTCATTCATTTTTGCAACATTGACTCAGAAAACATTAGCTTATTAACAAAAATATTCATGTTTATTTCGAGCTACAAATATTAAAGAAGAAAATATTGATTCATATGCAGCTTGAACTAAGGCAAATTATTTCACTACAGATTAAAGAGCGTAAAAAGACGTTTATTGTTTGTATTTTGTCATAAAATTGACAGAAGGTTGAGACTTTGTAGTAACAAAGCACAACGCTGCGATTATGGAGTGGCTTGCGTGCTACAAATAATGAATGGACTTGAAAACTTTAAACATCATTTCCAAGCATTAGCCTATATACCGTAAATAAAACAGCTTGTGAATAGTCAATGGGGGGGGGGGCTACAAATTGTTTTGCATATGGGCCCGGGGCTGACTTGCTACGCCACTGGCCTATAGTGAGGATTATGAACTATATATTACCTGGCTGAAGAATTGCTTATTCTTCTATTTTTACTATCATTATTATTATAGGCTACATTTATCTTTTTTATTGAACCCTGCTTTATTGAGCCCTCCTTTGTTGCTGTTTGATGACAGAAATAACTTAAGTCAAATAAAGTTTTGCATCACAGTAATTTTTAAGTTGGTTTCTGCTTTGTGATCTGCACCCCTAGGGCAGCGCAATCTACACTGTAAAAAATAAGTGTAATTTTAACTGCAAAATTTTGTAAAAACGCTACAGAAAAAAACTGTTAATAGGTTAACAGTAAGTTCCCGTACTATATACAGGGAAAAACGGTAAAATATCTAACCAGACATTTCATGTAATTTTACAGTTTTTAGAAGTAAAAAAAACAAATATTAGAAGTAAAAATAACAAATCAATGTATAATTTACAGTCAAAAACTGTAAACTGATATTCCCAGAATTCCCTGCATGACACTCCACATTTGAAAGTATTTTGTTTAAATAATCATGTTTTTTTAATAGTTTTTGTTATTAGTTATGTATATTTGGGCTTTATGTTACATCTTCTGTTGTTTAATGAAAGTTTAATGCATTATTTAAGTATCATGTGTGTTACCATGATGGTGTTTTGTGTTTGCATGAATGACTCTGTGCACCTTCTATATATTAGTATATACTTCTGCTTGTGGCGAAGCTACTTGTGATGAGCTTTGATTCTTCATGTGGCTTTCTCTTTTACCACCTGCATTATTATGGCGGTTGTCAGTATGTTAAAGGTACAAAACAGATTTTAATAGCAGTGTGCATTGTTGAATTTACTGGTTTACATTCAAATTTTCTTGTTTGTAAATTACAATTTTATACTGTAAAATTTACAGTTTTGGGCCGTAAATGTGTTTACTTGGTTGTGTCAACCACAGCTGCCAAAATTATTTTGTAAAAACTACAGAATTTTTTTTACAGTGTATACTACCCCCAGTTATAAACCCAAATTATTAAACATAAATAATTAGCGTACTATTACTTAGGTTTAAAAAAAAAAAAAAAGCACAAAATGGTTAATGGTGATGCAAGCAATGTTACCCTTTCTAGAACTTCCGCCACTTTGAGAAACCGCTGCTTTATCTTTACCTTTACCTATAAAGCAGAAGCACACACACACAAAACCCCACAACAAAACACACACACACACAAACGCCATCCGTTTTCACGTGTCTCTCAGCTACCTCAAACTTGAAAAGCTTAACAATACTCACTTTAGTCTTGTTTGTGTTTTTTTTTTTTTTTTTTGGTCTCTTTGTTTATCTATTACTTTTGAATTTGTAGCTGTTTAAATCGTAAGAATTCGCGAACATTCCACAGGCTCCAAACTCACCAAAACCGATTCAAGTTCATCCGTCACACGCTGTTCTTCCGGTTCCCATATGTGGACTGCCAGCTGTGAACGCGCAAAATGATTGACAGACACAAGCTTACAGCAAGTGCCATGTTTTCAGACAATTAATTGCATGTCATTTATAATTAAATGAATATGTATTATAGTTTAAATTTATATCAAATGCAATTAGCCAACCCACTCAAGTATAACTATAAGCAATTTCTTCATTTGTAATTTCATAATTACTGCTTAATGTTTTGATAAGCATTTTGGCAGAATAAAACATGCTTTAATGTAATTTCTATTGAAACATGTATGTCATGTATTTAGATATATTTGTTATTAAGTTACAATGAGTACATATAAAATATATTAAATTTGAATGAAATAAAAAAAATAATCAAGTGCTTTAATTGTGCTTTAGTATGTTGGTCAATGACAAACGATTATTAAAACAGTTATTTAAAATGTACTTTAAAGTAACATTTGTAATTTGACGTTACAAAGTGCACTTTTTTTAAAGACGTGTTTAGAAACAGTCATGAAAATGTACTCTCTTTAAGTATACTTAAGTGGCCTTTTATACTATCTGCAAGTACTATACTTCTAAGATTTAAAGTACACTACAAGAGCACATTCAGAACAATTCTTTTTAACATGGGAATGGCCATTCTGAATTAGTAGTGTTTAGGGTGCAAGAATACTAGAGTAACAATCCTGGTGTAGAAAAAATGTAATGATAAAAAAATTCTGACATGGCACCTTTAATTCATTCGATATGATCAGCAAAAATTATTTTCCCGACTGGCCAAAGCTTCATGTGCAGTCATCAGTGAGTTGACAAGAACATTTCTACTTCATCAGCGACTTCATTTCAGTTTGCTAAAGTCAAAATCTCTTTAAATGAAACAGTAGCAGACCCCAACACGCTCAAGCTTTTTATTAAAATTAAACACCACAAATTATGGTCCACTTTTTGTATTAAAGGCAGATAAAACACTCAAACCATAAGATAAAATCAAAGCGTAACTACAGTGTTGCCATTCATATGCAAAAACCTTTGTGATTTCATTTTCTCCAGGGTAAAGATGCCGAGTTGTTGTATTTCAATACTGCAAAAGCAAAATATGTCCTAATCATCTCTCAGAAATCCACACATAAACTTTTAAGTCAAGTCCTGACCTATTGTTGTACCTATTGCTGAATCTGCCTTTCTCTTTCAAAAAAATAATAAATTCTTCACGTTCACCCCCCATTCATCTGATTATGTTGTTACACGGTCTCCTCTAAGATAACCTCAATAGTGTGAGGCACATCCTGACCCGCCACTACATTAATCGAGGGAACTGTGATAGTTGGCACAGTGATGGTGGGCATGGAAAAGTTGGGGTGCAGGAAGACCACAGAGGAGCTGCCTTCCTCTGCCATCAGCATGCCCTCCTGGACCACAGGCATGGCGGATGAGGAGGAGGATGGTGAAGATGAAGCAGACTCCTGTACTAAGAGGATGGTCTGCACCGCTGCATCATCATCTGCGTTCTGTGCGGAAGGATCCACGGGGTCGTTGGCGTGCAGACGCATGTGTTTGTCGAGGTTGGGTCGTGAGCGGAAGGCGGTGGGACACCGAGGGCAGATGTACGGCCGCTCGCCGCTATGCACACGGGCGTGCTCCGTTAACCTCGCTGCTACGCTGAAGCTTTTACCGCACACCCAGCATGTGAATGGCCGCTCGCCGCTATGAATGCGCTCGTGATCCTGCAGGTGCGGAAGCTGCCGGAAACGCTTCCCACAATGAGAGCACTGAAACAGAGAGAGCAGGTGAATGTGTGAAAAAGAGTGAGGCAATGTTATTTTCATCATTACTGATTTGTTAATGAAAGAATTTCTGATTTCGTAAATGGTAATGGAGGTGAGATGAAAAAATTCAATAATTAAATGATTTCATTTAAAAATGCCATTGAAAAAATATGACAAGAAAAAATGAATGCCATAATGTTATTAGTAATAGCTTGCAACATGGAAAATAAATATTTAAGTCTTTAAAGCATGACAAATTTACAACACAGAAACTTGGGAAAAAAGTGGCCAATAAAGATGTATAAAATATATTTTATCTACTATTTTAGTAGCTTAGATTTTCATATTTAATGTTGATCGTTTTTACTAATCGTTTAAAATTCTTAAATGTTTATACATTACTCATACTCTCCAAAGATGCATTATTTGGTCACAAATACAGTAAAAACAGCCATATTGTGAAATGTTTTTATAATTTAAAATAACTATTATCTATTTTAATATATTTCTAAATGTAATTTAAAAACTTTTAGCAGCCATTACTTCTTCAGTGTCACATGATCCTTCACAAATCATTGTATTGTATTGTATTATTGATTTATTATTATTATCAATGTTGAAAATAGTTGGGCTGCTTAATATTTTTGTAGAAACTGAATAATTTTTCCCAGGATTCTTTAATAAATAGAAAGTTCAATATAAAGGCATTTATTTATAATAGAAATACTTTGTAACACTATAAATCTCTTTACTGTCACTTTTGATCAATTCAACACATCCTTTCTGAATAAAAGTATTTAAAAAAAAAAATCATACTGATGGCACATACTTGAATAAAAGTATAATATTATATTTTTAGCCAGAGTAAGCCGGCCTAAAACTAATGACGTAAAAATGTTTAAAGAAAAAAAATCACAATAAATATGAACACTGGAACCAGCACTTATTTGAGCCATTCAGGACCTCTCTTTCCTGAAAAAAAAAAGAAACACCTCAAAATACCTCAAAGGGTCTCTCGTTGGTGTGCGTCCTCATGTGAACGGTGAAGGTGGATGCATAGGCAAACTCCTTTCCGCAGAACTCGCAGGTGAAACGGCGTGGGGCGTTTCTTTTGCCTAATGCTCCACAGCAGTGGGCCACGAGATGCTCCCCTAGAGCAGCGCTGGAAGCGAAGCGGCGTCTGCAGGGGGTGAGAGGGCACCGCAGGGGCGTCTGACCCGTGTGGGAGAGGCGATGCAGGTCAAGACCATCCTGAGTGACGCAGCGGTGGCCGCACATATCGCACTCCAGCTGACCTCCCACCTTGCCTCTTCCCTGACCTTTATATCTGCGGCGGCCCGTGTCCTCCCCTGTGCAGCGCTGCAGGTGTGTGTCCAGCACGGTCTGATTCAGGAACTGAGAGCCGCAATTAGGACACGTCTTTGGTTCTTTATCTACAAACAAAGACAGAGAGTTTGAGAGTGGGGTAAGATAGAAGTGAAAATTTGGAATATTGCATAAACATTTCCAAATAAAGCACAGTTTCCTTTCTGTGTGTCCAAGAGAACTAAACTGTTGCTTCCTGGGAAACTGGCGCAAATGATCAATAATAAAAATGGATTGCTGCAATCGGGGAAGCCACTGTGGCTCTTTTCTCCTACATAATAAATTATTTGCGCTTAGAGTTAGTAGATGAAATGCAATAACAAACACTGTCATGTTATCTTGCATTCTGAGGCGAATGCCTGATGTGTGGGAACGCACTCGTGTTAGACAGTTCTGGGAGGTAATTATGTCAAATCATTGTAATGACAGACTTTGGCTTAGGCATTTCAGAAAGACTAAAATAACATTTGAGATGGTAAGTAGTGAGATTGATCTGCTGGTTAATCCAATTGTCCAATCGTATGATCTGTTGAGACAAAGTCACATGACTTTATATTCAAGAATTTATTCAGTAAAGATTTTTCAATAATTAAATTATTGAAAAATAATTGAAATAATATTTTAAAATAATCAATAATCACATTTAATGTGCATATTTTCTAATCAGATTAAAAAAAGATCAACCTCAATTGAGCACTTTGTTCATGCACATTTTAAAATTGTATGCACTTCTTACCATTTCCATACAGCTTTTTTATGATGTCCTAAAACGCATGTAAAATTATGTGGATGGAAACTACTACTGTGTTCACATGTCCATATTTAAATCATCATACAGCACTAGACTGAGGGATGAAAAATGATACAATTTTTAGGATGAAAGGATTTTTTAACAGAAATTTAAAAGTGAATTCTCTAGATGCAGGTAAAATATATTTTATATCGAAGCTAATTTGTCCATGTCTAAAAACATATGTCATACATCTTGATGAATTACCAATGCATGAAACCATTGAAACAAATTAATGGCATAGTTCACCCAAAAATGAAAATTACCCCATGACCCTCAAGCCATCCTAGGTGTATATGACTTTCTTCTTTCAGACGAATATAATCGGAGTTCAATTAAAAAATGTCCTGCCTCTAACAAGCTTTATAATGGGGTTGAGATTTTGAAGCCCAAAAGTGCTCCACACGGCTCCGGGAGGTTAAAGGTGGGGTAAGCGATTTTTCAAAAACGCTTTAGAAAACTGATTCGGGCCGAATAGCAAAACAAACTTGTAGCCAATCAGCAGTAAGTGGTGTGTCTACTCATGATGTGGAGGAGAGCGCGTTCAGTGAACAGGATGGACATTAGCGAGCCAAGCGACAGAAAGATAGAGATGGCGGATAAAAAACAAAAGAGGAAAATGTCTGCGGAACAAAAGAAGACTTGAGGCAATAAGGCAAGAAGTAGGACCCGTGTAAATATTGGATCAGCTTTCCAGCGCTGGAGAGAACTCAAGGAGCGGAAGGCCTGCGATTGGACTCTGAGGTTGCTTTGTTTCTTCTCGATAGGTGAGTAACACCGTGTCTGCGCCGCAACAGCTAAAGTCTGTCTTGAAAATCATTTGAAATTTGTGTCAATACGTCATAAATAGAACGCAGCAGCAGTTTTCTGTCGGGGATTTGTCGTGTCGTGCCACTCGCGTCCGGTGTAGACACGGTGTAGCATTGGTTTTGCTTTGTTTCACAGAACTAATCGTTGCCTGGGTTGCTAACGTATGTGTGGGGCGGAGCTATCAAAATAGGGGCGAGAACCTTTTGGGGTAGGGGCGTGTTTGTTTTGGTGATTTCAAAGGTCAACATTGGCTACCAGAAATCGCTTACCCCACCTTTAATAAAGGCCTCCTGAAGAGAGTTAATGTGTTTGTGTGAGAAAAATATCCATATTTAAAACTTTATAAACTGTAATCTCTAGCTTCCGCTAACTGTCATACACGCGTTCACAAGAGAATGGCGTTTCAGAGGATGATGTAGGACGTAAGCGTAGCGTAAGCTGCAAAACGAGTATTTGTAAAGAAAAACGCATCGCTTCGCTTCAGAAGGCCTTTATTAACCCCCTGGAGCCATGTGGAGTACTTTTTACGATGGATGGACGCACTTTTTTGTGCTTCAAAATCTTGACCACCATTCACTGCCATTATAAAGTTTGGAAGAGCCAGGACATTGTTAAATATAATTCTGATTATATTCGTCTGAAAGAAGAAATTCATATACACCTAGGATGGCTTGAGGTTGAGTAAATCATGGGGTAATTTTCATTTTTGGCTGAACTGTAATTTAGATTATTAAAGCGAACAATTTTTTCCAGATTGGTAGCCATGGGGTACTGAGATGCTTCAGGGTAAACTGTGCCTGTGCCCAATTAAAAAATACAATTAAAATATGAATAAATCACATATATCCTAACAAGTGAACTTTACCCTGGACATGACAGAGTTTACCCCCATGATGGGCAAGTTATGCAATAACTTTTTACCAATTTTTTTTTTTCTGAGAAATATCACCTCTTTCTGTTAGTTGTTCTGCTCTCTCATTTCTCCTTGAACAGAAAACAATGCAAGTTAAAAGTAGCCGACTTACCTTACTCTTATACTTATAAAATGCATCCTAAAGTGCTTATCTACAATAAGAGAAATGGAGAGGCACACAGATGCTCCAGTCTCCGGCTTCTGATGTACCGGACATGAGAGATACTTATGTTTATGCACACGTTCCCTCACGCACACAAGCAAAAATAATCTTCTGCTTCTTATAGAGTGAGAAAAACAAACACGTATTGTTTGTTCCTTATCTAAAAAGAGGGCCGGAGACGGAGAGAGCAACACAAACACGAGCACACAAAAAGCTCCCTCTTATTTACACAGGACCAGTCAGAGAGAGCCGGCTGATAAACAGACATTTCACAGAATGCACAGCGCATACGCAGAAATAACAGCACTTTATGGAGTTCACCGGTGATGTGATGTTTAGATGCAGAGCATTCAAACTGTCAGGCTGTGACTCAGCCTCACTGACCTTTACAGGCTTTTAAAAGCTTCTACTAAGCAACTCTGCACTCCCTTATTTACACCTGTATAAAAAATCTATCCTGCTTTGTTCTCCGTTTCTGTTCAGCTAAAGAGTGGAACAGCTGCGGCAGCGGACTGATCCGTGTAAGAGCCTCTGATCAGAGGTGACAGTGATCAGCAGCTGATCTTATCAATACACACACAACCCATCCTGATCAATGTGACCTTTGACCCCATCTATTTACATGGAAGCAATCGATGAAAGCTCATTCATTTGACAGATCTGTCAGAGAGTTTGTGTGTTTGTGTGTGGTCAGAAACACAAACATTAACCCACACAGAGCTGTGAGTCGAAAAGAGAATCTGATTAGGCCACTTAATAAAGTGAGTTTGTGAGTGTACTTGGGATATCCATGTTGATTTACTGCAATTATTATATAATATATTGAACAGTTATTACAAGTAGCTTTAGAAGTAGCTTTGTTTTTATTATATATATATATATATATAAATATATATTTTTTACAATTGTATATATATATATTGTAGTAGTAGTAGTAGTTTTATTTATCCCCTAGGGAAAATTCTGTTTCAGTGGGTTTCAACATATTAATGCAGTTATTAATGAAGTTATGAGAGAGAGAGAGAAAGAGAGAGAGAGAGAGAGATTAAGCGTGTGAATTACCTGAGTCTGCGCATCTCAACAGTGTTCGGCAGCAGCATCTCTACTAATAGTGAAACTGATAGTGAAAAGTTTGTCTGTTTCAAGAATAGCGCAGTTATTACCTCGCTTGTGAGAAATGACATGTAGCTTTTAAGTTGCCTAAGTATTTTACTGATAAAAATCGCCAGAGCAGCGCTGACAACACGTTTCTGTGAGAGTGTGTGTCTGTACTGTATGTGTGTTCATTTCTAAAAGTGAGAGAGAGCGGGATAAAGAGAGTATGTGCTTTCCATACACAATAACCATAATTTTGAGACATGAAAATAATTTGTTGTTTTAATCTTGTTGTTTACTACATGTATTTGCTTGGTCAGTGTCATTGTTGGTTTTGGTTCTTTTGCTGTTGTAGGCTGTAAGGACCTTTGAAATAACTAAAATCATTTGCCGAAGTGATATGAACATGTAATGGGGTCAAGACCTGCCTGGAACTACTTTAGCTATGCGTTTCCCTGAAAATAATTGCACACCTTCGAACATTCATCAGCCAATCAGATTCAAGCATTCAGCAGCCCCTATATATATATATATATATATATATATATATACACACACAGTCATGGCCAAAAGTTTTGGCAGTGACAAATTTTGTGTTTTGCAAAGTTTGCTGCTTAAGCTATTGTGGTGTTCATTCACATTGTTTCTAGATTATTGTGTAGAGTGATCAGATGCATTTTAAATGGCCTTTTTTGGCCTTTTATTAAGGCCAAAAAATGAACTTTTCACAAAAAAAAATGTTTTTTTATTTAATTTTTTTTTATCTTGACACAAAATGACCAGCTAACATTAATTGACTAATATCAGCAGCACATGTGAAAGTGTGAATGAGTACTAGTCAGGTGAAATCACTATCATACTAATTAAGATTGTAAGAGCAGACTGATTGCTATAAAAGGAGGGAAGAGGCGCTTCCAATCATTGTGTTCTTGTTAGCAATGGTTACCTC
>NW_015654513.1:280534-305085 GCF_001515625.1 Sinocyclocheilus rhinocerous
CTTCCATGAGTGCTGTGTTGTGCCAACAGTGAATCATCCTGAGACCATCCATTTGTGGGGTTGCTTTTCAACCAAGGGAGTGGCCTCTCTCATAATTCTGCCCAAAACGTCCTGCAAGAGCGATTCATGAGCAATTTGGTGATGATCCGTGCATTTTCCAGCGTGATGGAGCACCATGTCACAAAGCAAGAGTGATAAAGAAGTGGCTCGAAGATCATTACATTGAAATTTTGGATCCGTGGCCAGGCAACTTCCCGGATCTCAATCCCATAGAGAACCTGTGGTCAGTCCTCAAAAGGCGAGTGGACAAGCAGAAGCCCACAAATTGTGATCAACTCCAAGAACTATTAAGGCAAGAATGGATCGCCATCAGTCAGGATTTGGCCCAGAAGCTAATATCCAGCATGCCAGAGCGAATTGCAGAGGTTATGAAGAACAAGGGTCAACACTGTAAATACTGACTCATTCTATTTTTTTGCCAATAAAAGCCTTTAAAACTTATGATATGCTTATCGTTGTTTTTCAGTATACCATAGAAACATGTGGAAAAATAATCTACAAATACTGAAGCAGCACACTTTGCAAAACACAAATGTGTATTATATACACTCATACAAATACATAAAATTTTACTGTTATATCTATTTTTTTATTTAATTAAAATACATGCTTCTGTCTGCGACAGTGATATAATGTCTTAGAAATATCTTTATTTGGGGGCTTTTCTAAGCAATAAATGATATGCGCTCAATTAAATTAATGGGCATATTGTTTAATTAATTCGATTACATTTTTAATCAATTGCCAGGCCTAATCCTAATGCATGCATGTAAGAAATAGCATGTGAATGAGAGCTCATAAGGACAAAAGGCTGAGTGTGTAATTGTTTCCTGCAGACTGACCTTGGTGGATGAGAGAGTGGAGGTCCAGCTCTTTGCGTCGTATAAATGCCTCCCCGCACACATTGCAAGGGAAGGGATGGCTGGTGTGTAGGAGTCTAGAACAGCAAAAAACAGAGAGAAAGTGAATAAGAAAGGCTGCACCATGCAATCCCTGGAGCCAATCCAGCAACAATCGCTGTGAGAAAATTCACGTTTGAATTCACCCACATATCATAAGGCACACAGTCATGTACTCGCATAGAGGTATAATTAACATCACCGGTAAATAATGCAGCTTCAACTTTGAGCTAAAGAAACGTTATTAAACTGAGGCGTGCGGGAGAGTGGCAGACTCTATAATGTCTTAAAGCCCACTCGCATGGGATTAAAATCAACAGGGTCCTTCCTAATTATTCCTGACATCAATAATTACTGCTTATATTTACTTTCCAGTCCTGTGGCAATGTGTCATCTTTAACCAGTGCCCTCAGTAAAATGACTGGAGGAAGAAACATAATCCGATTTATTTTTTTTATTATTATTATTGACATTTTAATTAAGAACGCAATTTCAGTAAATTACTGACATATGCTTATTAGTTGTAAACAACCGAACAGTTTATCTGCATTCTGATCTTATTAGCTGTATCACTGCTCTGGAAAATCAAGAAAGTTCAATGGTACCGAGATAATAACTCTGTACAATTGCATCATTATTGTGTTTTACTCCTGTGCCACCGAGCATTATGAGAAATCCAGTAATGAAGGCCCTTGTGAATAGAGTTTCAAATAATTAGATAAGCATTATAATCTCACATAATGTATTATAAAGAGGCATTCTGCAAATCTGGTTATTGAACTTCTTTAGAATTCAGCTTGTTTCAGAGCAAGTAACACCACATTCAATTGTAGTCAATATGCTGATGACACCAAACACAGAGGAAATAACTGCAATCACGTAAGGGAAGCAGTCATATCTCACACTACCATCATTAAGGTACTTAGCAGGAAGAAGCATTCACCCTGTCCCTAAGTGTTTAACTATGCCAAGCATTTCAATCTGAAAATCCATCATGTTTTGATTTTTTTCTGTACTGGAAACATTCACTCTTCTCTACACATTCATTCCTACACATATTTCCTTTGTGGAAAAACAAAGGGAAAAATGTATGTACAATTATACATTTTATTGAACGAGACGTTGAGTCAATGTGTAAATATGTAATTTATGAAACGTGTAAAATATAATTTAAGCAATTCTGTGTGTGTCTTATTTACTTTCATCAAACTGCATGAGGTTATACACCATTTGTGACCCTGGACCACAAAAGCAGTCATAAGTTGCACGGGAAATATTTGTAGCAATAGCCAACAATACATTGTATGGGTCAAAATTATTGATTTTTCTTTTCTTTTTAAAAATCATTAGGATATTAAGTAAAGATCATGTTCCATGAAGATATTGTAAATTTCCTACCGTAAATATATCAAAACTTAATTTTTGATTAGTAATATGCATTGCTAAGAACTTCATTTGGACAACTTTAAAGGCGATTTTCTCCTATCCTAACAAACCATAATCAATGGAAAGCTTATTTATTCAAATATAATTAAAAAAATTGACCCTATGACTGGTTTTGTGGTCCAGAGTCACATTTAAGAGTCTGGGGTCAGTAAGATTTGTAAGTGTTTCTCAAAGAAGTCTCTTATGCTCACAAAAGCTGCATTTTTTGATAAATTCTGTAAAAATAGTAATCTAAATTTATTATTACAAATTAAAATAAACATTTCTTGCTTATTTTTATATATAAAATGTAATTTATTCCTGTGACGCAAAGCTGAATTTTCAGCAGCCATTACTCCAGTCTTCAGTATCACATGATCCTTCAGAAATCATTCTAATATGCTGATTTGGTGCTCAAGTAACATTTCTTATTATTATAAATGTTGCAAAAACTGTTGTGCTGCTTAATATTTATGTGGAAGCTGTAACGCATGTTTTCAAGATTCTTTGGTGCATAGAAAGTTAAAAAGAACAGCATTTATTTGAAATAGAAATATTTTTGTGACAGTATAATTTTACTGTCACCTTTGATCAGTTAAACGCATCCCAGATGAAAAAACTTATACTTTTTTTAAATCTTGAGAAAAGCAAAGCCACATGACAGCAAGACGCCTAACGTCAATGGTGACTGTTTAGCACTCCTGTTTTTATTTCTTCAAGATTTACATTGACTGGATGCCAAAATAAGGTATTGCTAAATACATCGCATGGGAAATCAAATGAGAAATGTCAGAGGCACTTGTTTAATTGATCACTTCTTTTAGAGACTAATCAGACATTTTCCTCATGTTGTACAGTTTGACAGGGCAAGTGTTTCCGGTACAGAAAAACCTGTAGGGACGTTGACCATAACATGGAAGGTCACAAATAGAGCTTGTTAACCAACAGAAACATTCTATGATTAGCCCAGTGTCATCTCAAGTTCTCGCTCAAATGAGGCCCTTTGCTCAGACAGGCAGCAAAAATCGAATTTTTTGGTATATCTGACTCAAACCCATCACACAAAAAATACACGTAATGCTTTCTATGTTTACAGCTGTATACATCATTTTCACTCACTCTTTTGGTACTATACACACAACACTTATCTGTTCTCTCACGCACCTCGTAGTTCAGCACCACAGCGAGATGTCATGATAGACAGGAGGAGAGGCAGTTTTCCGTCCTCTCTTCCCACACTGACAGCTACTTAGAGTTGTTGTTTGAGAAAGTGTGGCATCATGCTGACGCTCATATCATTACTACAACAACCCATGTTGATGCACCGGATACTGACTACACTGTCTGAACAAACGGATCAGATTTCATCACTTGCTAAATGACAGTGCGGACAGTCGCTCCTAAAGATCAGATTTGAAAACCGAATCGGATTTGTGCACAGCGTGAGATTATTATTATTATTATTAAGTTCTCGTCGCCGGCTACTTATACCTTTCCATTTCTATTTACAGTCAGATTGAATATCAATCATCTCTGGGAACAAGCTAAAAAAGGAGGATGAACCTATGTGACTTTCTTACTTCTATGGAACACAAAAGAAGAGATATACAGTGGTGGCCAAAATTATTGTAAGTAAATTAGAACTTAAATGGTTTTAAGTCAGTTATTTCTATCTTTTGCTGTAGTGTATCAGTAGGAAATATCAGTTTACATTTCCAAATATTCATTTTACCATTAATTGTAATAATCCAGTGAGATTTTTTTTGCACAAGGAGTCTGACAACAGCCAGTGCTCCCACACAGAGATCTGATCTGATCATCATCATCCAGTCTGTCTGGAATGACATGAAGAAACAGAACAAACTGAGACGGACTAAATCCAGAAGAACTGTGGCAAAGTCTCCAAGATACTTCAAGAAACCTACCTGCAAAGCTACAGTACTGTTAAAAGTTTAGGCACTTGTGTAAAAATGCTGTAAAAAGATGCTGTCAAAAATAATGTCATAAATAGGTTTTCTTTATCAATTAACTTCTATTAACTAAATTAAATCAACATTTGGTGTGACCATCCTTTGTGTTTAAAGCAGCTTTTGTCCTAGGTGTACTTGCACATAGTTTTTCAGGTAGCTTTGCAGGTAGGTTTCTTGAAGCACCTTGGAGACGTTGCCACAGTTCTTCTGGATTTAGTCTGTCTCAGTTTGTTCTGTTTCTTCATGTCATTCCAGACAGACTGGATGATGATGAGACCAGATCTCAGTATGGAGCACTGGCTGTTGTCAGACTCCTTGTGCAAACAAAAATCTGACTGGATTATTGCAATTAATGGCAAAACGAATGTTTGGAAATGTAAACTGATATTTCCTACTGACACACTACAGCAAAACACAGAAATAAAACAGAAAAATAAAGAATCTGTGATTTGTTCATTCGCTTTAGCTTTTATTTAATTGACAAACGTACAAAGAAAAGATTTCCAAAGTTTTCACTGACTAACGTAAATGTATTTTGTAAATATGAACAAATTTAGTTTTTGACGGCTGCAACACACTACAAAAAAGTTGGGACAGAGGCAAAATAAATTGGAAAAGTTTATAGAATATCCACGTTAAACTGTTTTGAAACAGTTCACAGAAAGCAGGTGAATTGGCAATAGGTCAAGGTATCATGTTTGGGTATAAAAGGAGCATCTCAGTCTTTGCAAGCAAAGCTGGATCATGGATTATCACTTTGTGACAAATTTCACGAGAGAAATGTCAAACAAATCAAAAATCACATTTTGCAATGCAAAATTGCAAAGAATTTTTGTCTTTCACCAAGTACCATACATAATATTGTGAAAAGACTCAGGGAATCCAGAGAAACCACAGCACATGTAGAGCAAGGCAGGGAAACTCAGTTGAATGTGCTTGACCTTTGAGCCCTCAGATGGCATTGCATAAGAAACCGTCATGCTGCGGTGTTAAATATAGCCACACGGGCTCAGGAGTACTTCAGAAAACCGCTATCATTTACCACAGTCTGCTGCTGCATCAAGAAATGCAACTTGAATATCTGTTACTCTAGGAGAAAGCTATACATAAATTCTATGCAGCAATGCTGCCGTATTATCTGGGCCAGAGCTCATCTCAGATAGTAAAAATGACAGTGAAAATGTGTGCTGTACTCGGATGAGTCCACAATTCAACTTGTTTCCGGGAAAAATGGATTTTGAGTTCTCAGTCCTAAAGACCAAAGGGACCATCCAGACTTTCATTAGCGACAGAAGCAAAAGCAAAACGTCTGTCATGGTATGGGGGTGCAGCTGTTGATGTGACACAGTGTTAAACATGCCTCTGTCCCAACTGTTTTTGGAGTGCGTTGCAGCCATCAAAATCAAAATTTGTTCATATTTATAAAATACATTTACGTTGGTCAGTGAAAACTTTGGAAATCTTTTCTTTGTACTTTTGTCAATTAAATAAAAGTTAAAGAGAATTAACAAATCACAGATTCTTGATTTTATTGCATTTTACAAAATGTCCCAACTTCTCTGGAATTGGGGTTGTGTGTGTATATATATATATTTTTTTGTTTTGTTTTGTTTTGTTTTTTTGTTTAGTTTCTGAAAGTGATGATGAATTTAGATTATTGGATGAAACACACACAGACCTGTGACTCTTCAGCTGGGACTCAAACTTGAAGCTGGCTGGGCACTCTGGGCAGATGTGTAGACGCCCATCGCTTGATTGTCCCCTGCCTTTTCCTCTGCCTCTGATCTTGCGTTCCTGGCTTTCACCCCCCTGATGAATCAGCATGTGGCGTTTGAGTGACGTCGGCTGGAAGAAGCGCTTGTCACAGAGGGGACAGTTGAATATGCGGGATCCTCCGTGGGTCAGGTTGTGACGTAGCAGGTTGGACGGAGACGGGAAGCTCTTTTTGCAAATTTTGCAGTTGAAGAGTTTCTCACCTGTGTGCTGGAACACATGCTCACGCAGACGGCTGCGCCGCGTAAAGCCCTGCCCACAATGTGGGCACTCGTGGGGCAGGGCGGTGCGTGACCAGTCGCGGCTCAGCTTGGCGGGAGCCTCAATGGCGCCATCTGCTGCTGCTGCTGCTGACAGAAACACTTTGTTAACAGGAAATCTAAACAAAGGAGACTGTCCATGTAATATTGGATTAATTTGATACATTTCAGGCTTAAATGTTATGAACGTTGTGAAATGCTGATTAAGTAATGAACCATATCACAATCTGTTCAGATAACAGAAACTTGTTACATTTAGCAGGTATTGTTTTCACAAATCAATAAAATGCATCTACCACTTCCATGTACACTACCGTTCAAAAGTTTGGGGTCAGTAATATGTACATGTGTACATATGTTCTTGTGAATCAATAATCAGTCAGATAATACTGCAAAGAATCTTTTTTTTTTAACTTTAAACAAACTTTACTTAACTACTTTTTTCTACTATTAAAATACTATCTGCACAATAGAATTAAATATTTATGATTATTATCATGGTTTCTGATCTTTCTGATCTGATCCTCTGATGTCTTTATAAAGCAGAATGAAACCAAATTTGAAACAAAAACACACTTTTTAAAAAAAATATTCAGTGGACCCCTTGTGGACTCCAGATCCCAATTTGAAAAGCTCTGATTTTGCACAAGACAGAGTTAAGGTTACATTTGGATTAAAAGGCACACACAAAGCTCATACAATCCATAAAGAAGTAATTCATCTGGTACTTTCAGTACTTAAAAATAATTAATCAGTAACTTCACAATTTTGACTTTATGGGATAGTTATAAACTTGAATAACTTTTTTTCTTCTGTGGAACATAAAATCTGACAAAATAAGAAATTTCTCAGAAATGTCTCAGTGTTTTTTTGACCACCCTTATGAAAATTAACCATGGTTTTACTACAAATATAACCAAAAAACTATGGTTACTATTGTTGAACCATGGTATCCACAAATTAACCATGGTTTTGCTACACTAACCAAAGTTTAACCATGGTATTTGTAGTAAAACTGATCAAATCAGAACCATGGTTACTACACGTTAACTACAATAAAACCATGGTTAATTTTCATAAGGGCATACAATGAAAGTCGATAGCAACTAAAACTGTTTGGTTAACTTATCAACATTCTTTAAAATATCTTAATTTATTTTCCACAGAATAAAGAAAGTCATACAGATTTGGAATGACATGAGGGTGAGTAAATGGCAGAACTATTCTTTTATGTATTGTTCAACTTGAGTTACTTTGCAATCTTTTTTCTCAGGTCTGTTTGTGTACCAGAATCATAGAGTTACATTGTCAGTTAGTAAAATGCCCAAAAACCAAAGCAAGTATGGATTTCCTACTTAGTTAGGTCTCTTTGGAATTGTGTTGTGTTGCATGCACTCAGTCTGACCTGGTTGTCCGAGGTTCACGTTGTCTCCATGTTTCACAACAGCTGGAGCTGCAGTAGGGTACAACCTGCCTTTCACTTCACTAGTAGGTGGATCTCCCGCAGCTGTGTTCTTATGCTCCTGGCGATGGTACAGGAACTGTGTGGTGCTCATGAACTCAGCCCCGCACTCTGTGCAGGTGTGCAATGCCGCCTCCAAGCCGTGCTCGGTTCTGCGGTGCTCTGCCAACTCCTGGTCACTGGTGAAAACAGATCCGCACTGATGGCAGAGGAAACTCAGCCCTTCTTTGCTCAAAGAGGGAGCTTCCTCGGGTTCCTTGTCTGTGCTGCTCTTTTCCATCTCCACATCTTCTTGCATCTTATCAACGACCACCTCCATGTCTTCTTCTTGGTTTGCTTCATTCCTCTCCTCCACCATCTCCACGATCTTCTCCACCAAAATCTCTGTGCCTTCCACGGCAGGTTCCTGCTCAGTCTGGAGATCCTCGGATCCTCTCATCCCATCATTGTCCAGCTCAACCTCCACATGTGCTACAGGGGTCTCAGTTATGGTTTGTTCCAGAGTGGTCACCTCCATTAGGCTCTGGCCTTCTCCGGCTGTGGCTAAAAGCAAGAGTCCCTCACCTGGGGCCTCCAGCATGGCTGTGGAAAGCTGAGGAATGGCAGGTTGAGCCTGCTTGGGCTTGTCCTCCACCTCTGAGCGGTGCTGCTTTCGGTGATAGAGGAAAAGAGTGGTGTTGAGGAAGCCCTCTCCGCAAACCGTGCAGCGGTGTATGGCATCCTTCAAGCCGTGCTGAGTCTTGCGGTGAGTCACAAGCTCTGGAACCAGGCTGAAGCTTTGCCCGCACTCCACGCAGAGCAGGCTGGAGGGGGGCTTAGCCTTTTTTTGCCCTCTGCGCCTTGTGGCGGGACTGTTTTCTTCAGCTGAGGACTCCACAGGCACCGTTTCCTGGGAGACTGAAGTCTCCAGAGGTTCTTTGGGGACACTGTTTCTCTGTACGGCCTTAGGCGCCGCTACTCTTTCAGAAACCTCTCCAACTGCCATAAATACCTGGCTAGTGCTCATCATCTTTATTTGAGCCTGCCTTCCCTCTTCTTTCACCTCCATCTGTTCATGTGCATTCTGTGCCTGCTCAGCGTCCTGATATTCTGGCTGGGTAGGAAGCGGTTGGGCTGCTGTTGTAACACTTTCGCCACTCTGCTCTCCTCCAGGTCCCGGGCCCGTCTCAAGGCAACAGCCCATTTTGCGGTGCTGCTGCCACAGTGACAGAGCATCAAAGAGAACCTCACAGTCAGCGCACTGGTACAGAACACGTGGAGCATCCGCCTGAAGAGTTTTCTTGTGTTCTAGCAGAGATGACAGATCAACAGCTGTCTGAGTCTGGATCTGGGGAACTGACAAATCCTGCATCGCCATCTAGTGTGATGAAAGAAAACATTCACATCAAGTACTCTCATGACAAACGATGACAAGTGCAGAGCAAAATAAAAGTTTGGAATTACACTTTGGGTCAATGATATGACGCTCTTTTTTTAAATATATTAGTTTTTGTTTTGTTTTTTAACTGGCACAGCCTGCATCACCACCTGGTGAGATGAAAGAAAACATACACATCAAGGAATCTGATGACAAATGATGACAATTGCAGAGCGAAATAAGTTTGTAATTGCACTTTGGGTCAATGATATGATGCTCTTTTTTTTATATATTCATTTTTCCCCCCCCCAAAAGTTACATAACAATGTTACTCTTACAAACAATTAATTTCATATTTTTTGGGGAGCATAAAGTCCAAAAAGTAAGTCCTGATATCCTAAGGAAACAAAAGGTCTCTTTAAAAGAAATAAAATAATTTTTTGGCATAATCCTTTTATTAGTTATTATTTCATATAATTATTTCTTAGAAAAATATTTTAACTGCTTCACTGCAAGGTCAATATGTCTCTTAAAATATCAGATAATTTGGCTTTTTTGTAACAAGGCAAGTTTGGTTCTGATTGTAATGTCATGTCATGTGATGCAACTCCTCCAAAATTCAATATTGATGAATTAATAATTCATATTTGTAAGAAAGAAATTATATATTTAAAAACATATTTGAAAATAATAAATAAGATTTTCAATGTTATTACATTTATACCTTTCTTCAATTAATTTTGAAAGTCATATGAATTTAAAGAGTACATTACCTACATGAATTTAAAACTAGATGTTTAAAAGATTTTTTACTTCTCTTTATCACTCACATTCTTATTTGTCATTGACCCATTTTCATAAATTATACTTCAGGGAAGCCATTTGTAAAAACTCTATTCTACATTTTTCTAATTTATTTCAGTTTTTTATCATTATTTTAAATATTTCATTTTAACTACTTAAATTGTAAAGTTGTGCTGGAATGTAACATACATTTTAGAATGTCACAGTGTAAAACATGCATAAACATCTGACCATCTGTACAAAGCAGTTCACATGATCAATGCCAATAATGTGCTTATTTGATTATTGATTTGAATTTTTTATATTTATGTAACACTTCATTGTGTTTTTTTTTTTTTTTCTATGTTTAAATTAGATTTAATTCCCAGCTTTTCAGTGTGGACTGTATTTGCTTTTTTTTTTTTGTATTGTATAAGGCCCTTAATATTTTATATACACTGAAAAAGAACAAACAAGTTTTAACTTCTTCCCAACACAGTGACCGAGAGGAAACACCCCTGTGCTGATAGCTCTCACAGAGTGTAAAAACCCACTCAAGGAGTTAGCTCATGTCACACTCAATTCAAGCTAACATTCACTGTTACCAAGGGCACGGCGTGGGGGTCCGTGTTACCGTCATCTGACGCAACCGGCTGCGACATCCAATTGATCTGACATGGCACAAACTGTTTGTGTTCGCCATGCTATCTTTTTTTTTTTAATAGTTTAAGCACCCACTTAAGCCATCTTGATGAGAGGGTATTAAGAGTAGAGAGGATGACTCAGAGAGACAGGGAGGTTTGGCTGAGGACATCCATAAACCGGATGGACAGATGCACTTATGTTGTATCTATTTTAAGCGTGGATGTTTCAAATGAGATAAGAGCAGATGGAGATCTAAAAACAAAGTCAAAGAGGCGATGACACTGTGAACGGACATAACAGGCTGCAGCCTTGTCTCGTCCACCAGCTGATATGGAGCAGCGTTATCATCGCATACTGAAAATGAGGTGAAAAATATTGATATAAAAACATGTATTAAGGGGTCATGAACTGCCTCGGTTTTTTATTTTATACTGCTCTCTGAGGTCCACTTATGATGTTATCAAGATTTTTACATCAAAAACATAATTTAGAAGTAATAATTAACACTACATGCGCAAATTGGTGAGCAGGGCTAAACAGGCAGCGATGTAGAAGCAGGCGTTGATCTTCTCCTGAGGAGGCGGTGCTTATCCACACTATTACATCATAGAGTTTTACATTCCACAAGTACATTCCAGTCGTTTTGGCAGACTGCCTTCAATATAATCTGTTTTTAGACTAACAAGTAAGTTTTGAGGATGTTTTTATAATACAGTGACCTATTTGTCAAAGGATCAAGGGAATTTTGGTTTCTCAGTTCATGACCCCTTTAAAGTAACTGATGCAAAATAAACAAAACCCAACTTAAAACAAACTTGTGACATGTCTGTCAATACTCTATCACCTGCCTCTGTTTAAAAGAAAGCTGTAAGTTCATTTGTCCCCACTTTAAAGTGTATTTTGCGCATTCATTTTCAAAATTACGTTTCACAACGAAATGACATTTCTAGTTAAACAGATTTATATGTGAGCATCGATCCTTGCAATTAAATCTCTGCATTGCTAGTATTCATACTTAAGTCTGCACTTATTCATTGCATTTAAAAGCCTGTTTAAAAAACTAAATGAATGAAAAAATTTGAAATATACGCCTACATATAATGCCCATTAAATGAAAACGGAACAGTGACATATCCATTTCTAAATACCTACCTAAATACTTAACTTTTATATTTCCATTTCTAAATACCTAAAACCTTTAGATACCTTTATATGGAGAAATAGTTCAATAGTTCTGTGGGAGGCTTCGTCCATGACCATGCAAAAATGAAAAGGCACATTTTCTCATTTGATTCACCTTTTTCTGAGTGGTGATTTGCTACTTGTTTAAAAAGCAGTAAGAAAGAAAATGTCTTTTTCAGCTGTGACTAATAACTAGCTTGAAGAGAGCTACTCCAATCATTATAAAAACAGTCAAGCATTCATTCAAACTTGACTGTTTTTATAACAACTAGAGTAAAAGTGCATCAACATCAGAGCGTAAAAGACAGAATCCCAAGTGCCTCATTTCCCCCCTGTAGTGAAGAGGCAAATTAGGAGTTGCGTAAAAAACCCATCCGCTTACAAAATTATCCTTTTACATTTCAGCTCACCATTCAGGATTACTGGAAGCTGCTCTTCAAATTTTCTAGTCTATTTTGGATAATTATAGTTACGAGTTCAAGGGGTATTATTAAGGGAATAAAATAGATTACATTTTTCACGGGCTTTCAGGAGCTGCATGTTAATGCTCCCCATTTAGAGATAATGTTGAGTAACACCACAAAGAAAAATTTGCTTTTTTTTAATGAAAAGGAATTTGACAGATCCATCTCACGTGACTCTTAGGAAAAAGATGACTTCCTGTGAGTTTTATCAGAAAGATCAAGTATTGAAGTAGTTTAGGGGTGAACTGTGTATGCTGGTAGATATGTGTCTATACCTGTGGCAGACCGGCGGCGGCGGCTGCAGCCTCGATTGGTGTCTCATTGGGCAGGAGTTGTGGATTCTCCGCAGTGCAGGTCATCTGATGCGCAAGCACTTCCTCTAGTGTGGGAAACTCCCGATAACAGGGAAAGCACATGTACACTGAAGAGGACTCCATGGCTGCTTAAAACACACAAGAATATCTTTAAGTAAAGCAATAATACAAGTTTACATTTGATTAAGGGTAAAAAGGTTTGACTCCAATAACAGCGGCCTCTTTTGATGCAACAGAATGTACAACTACAAATACATTGCAGCAATCCTACTCGCACTCCCACTGGACCCTTTCAAATAAAGACAAATTTAAAAATATCTAGCACTTAACATTCATTTAACAAAAAGAGGTAAAGGGGACTGTTAGATGCATACCTTTTTATATTATTTTATTTTTTGTCATAGTCTTCATTTGTTTAATTTAATTTATTTATTTTACAAGGATTAGGCCTAAGGGTTTTTTGACCTATACTAAAAGCTTATGGCCGTTTTTATTATTTTATAGATAGTTTTATTTTTTTTAACGATTAATCCTTTTATTCAGCCATGAATTAAATTTATCAAAAATGGCAGTAAAAAAAAATAAATGTACAAAGTTACAAAAGATTTCTATTTCAGAACTTTTTTTCTGAGCTTCCTATTCTTCAAAAATCCTTAAAAATATACATATCATGGTAATAAGAAGAAATGTTTCTTGAATATTAGAATGATATCTGAAGGATCATGTTACACTTAAGACTGGAGTAATGACTACTGAAAATTCAGCTTTGCCAACACAGGAATAAACTCTTCAAAATATATTCAAATAGAAAAGAGTTATTTTATGTAATAATATTTCACAATATTACTATTTGTATTGTATTTGTGATCAAATAAATGCAGCCTTGATGAGCATAAGAGACTTAAAAAAAAAAAAAAAAAAATCTAACTGCCCCTAAACCTTTACAGTAGTGGAGCTCAAAAAAAAAATTTAACTTGATGAGCATAAGAGACTTAAAAAAAAAAAAAAAAAAATCTAACTGACCCTAAACCTTTACAGTAGTGTAGCTCAAAAAAAAAATTTAAAAAGAAAAGACAACTATGTCAAAAAAAAAAAAAAAGCCTTTAATGACAAATATTTAGAACTATGAAACTGAAGCATTGATGAGTGCGGATCTTTTTGGGCTGATTCAGGCTGCATGCTACACCTCCATGAAGTGACAGACAGGAAGAGGATGGATGGAAATGCTTTAAGGAAGACAGGAGGATGAGTGTGAAATAACAGATATTCCATGGCAGATGGCAAGTGAAATGTCCTTACAGCATGTTATCAGTGTTAACATGAGGGGGCTGAGTGCTACATGACGTGCAAACTGTGGCAAAACAAAGCCACACTCATTAGTTTCACTCCGCATTATTTGTCAAGACGGCACAAAAGACCAAATAATTACAGCTGAAATGTCACAAAACAAGCTTAAATATGACTCTGTCAGGTTCATCCTGGCAATCACAAACATACAATTTAAATGTTAAACAGAAGCAAAGCTGAACATAGCCTAAATGTATGCAAACACAACAAAATATGGATATAAAATGATTCCTCCTTTTACTGGAAGGCAATATTTTATGTCAGTATATAATATGGTTCACATGGCTTATTTATTTAGTAATACTTACAGATTATTTGTCTTAAATATTCACACTTTTCTTTATAAGAAGCTACTGGTTCTTCAATATCAGGTCAACAATATTAAAAAATGCATCGGGTAGGTCGCTAAACAGATCACATGTAAATAAAGTTTTAAATATGTTTGAATTATTTAATTATATATAATAATTACTGTGTTATATACAGCTTAAATTGTAACAGAAGTGCATTTAAACTAAAATATTTTTACTGTTGTTATTTATATTGCATATTATATTTTGTCACCAATATTCACACATTTTTACATAAGTATTTGTCGGTTCCTCATCATTGTCATGATTGTCAAAAATACCATTATAAATGCCATCAAACCAGAAGAGTATCACAAAACAATGGCAATATGTTACTGTGTGCATAACAGGAAACAACTGTATTCATTAAGTTGCTTTTAAATAAAATTATTTTAAAAAGTTTCATATTTAATATTGTGCTGTAATTAATCTTATATATATATATATATTTATTTATTTATTTATATAACTTTCTACATTACTAAAAATATTAGTTTTTTTTAATTATCATGCTTATTGTGTTTTTATAGTTTCGTCCAAAAATTATTCATTAATGCCATCAAGGCATTATTGTCAAAACGCAGACATAAAATGATTAAGAACGGTTTCGCATATCGGTCATATGACACTTACAAACAAACGTTTCTGTCATAAAACAACCGATATTGATAACCCTTTAGATTTTCAGTTATAATGATCATCCACTAATAACTATGTCTGCAGCAAACACCAAAATCGGTTAATAAGCTACATGAGTTTATCTATTGCACCAAAAATGTGTTAGTTGGAGGATCTGCAGGGACAGCAGAATGATCACAGCGCCACTCAGAAGCTGCGCCAGACAGGCTAATAAGCTAACACCAGTTAGCCAATCAACAGCCTCAACTAGCGGGCTCTGCTAGCATTAAGGATACACCAACTTCCTTTTACTGAACGATGGTAAATATGCGAGAAATATATTTACAGAGCCACAATCATTGGTTTATTGATAGTTATATGTTCAAAGTGCAGCCACTATGGGTGCTTGGTCGCGCTCAAATACACAGCGCAAGCGAGAGAGAAGCGCCGAAGAAGGGCAGCACGCGCTTCTTCGGTGGTAGTTTGGCGGAATCCGCCCGTTCGCGAAGGGCGAATGTCTCCCCCAGTCGAGTCTCCGAGACGACAGCTACTGTTAAATTACAGAAACTGTAGATAACCTTGGATTAGTCGCAAAAAAACATTGCTCCGGTAGGATAAAATAAACAACTCACCGATTATGGCCTTCTCCTATCGTAACTGTCAGAAATGTTATTTGGAACGTCTCAACAAAACGCGACCTCATTGGTCCGCAGCACTTTTCAAGTCCGCCAATAGAATTCCCCTGAAGTCAAGCGTACTTGCCAAAATACGTCATCTAGGACTCTGCAGGTTCAACATCAGTGAGAGAGGAAAATATCAAAATCTATGACTATTTTAATTGGATATTGAAAATTATCGAAAAATAAAGTATATTCACTGAACAAAAATAAAGTATATTCATTGAACAGAAATTAATTCTTAGGCTATACATTTTGTTGCCTACATCGGTTTTTCCCGAATGTTTTGGACGTCTCTAACTGTATGCAACCATTGTTTTGTTTTTTTATACAAACCGAGTTGCATGGTTTAGGACATCATAACATTGATTACAATAGTATTATTTGCTTTATCATACCGTTCATAAACAAGATTCAACGATATAGATCTGCTTTGAATGTCATTAGAAACAAAAAAATAAGACGTGTAATTTTACTATTGAACTTATTTTATTCATTTGACATTTTTGACATGAGATTAAAATAATTTAAAAATCAGTAATGAAACAAAATCTGATTAAAATTAAATGAAAATAATTTCATAATCACATTGAACCCTTTTAGTTATAAGCTTCAAAGTTTATAGCCACTTACAGAGGCTTTGTAACAGAAAAGCTGTTGCTGTTATGACGTTAAAGAAATGAAACTTGTTCATTAATGACAATCACATATGTATAGGCCTGTATTAGATGGAAAAGGTTTAAAGTCCTTTAGTCAAATATCAATTGACAATCAAGTCAATGTTTCATTAATAGGCCTATGCCATATATTAGGCGTACATAATCCATTTAGCTTACATACACCAGTTCAAAATCTTATAATAAATCATTTTTTTCATCACCTGTGAGTCTAAAAGCTAGGGTGCTTTGCAATTCTTTGTTCAGACAAAAGAATTTCGAGTTAATGAGTGGCTGAGACTACAGAATTTATAAAGTTGCTGTAAGTTCAAGTCAGAAAGAAAGGTGACCGGATATCTGCCTGTCTGAAACAAACACTCCATCAGTATTCAGTGTATGACGGCTCAGTGGCTTATAGAGTAATCAAACTTATGCCAAAGGACTTGAGCTGAGGTCTCTGTCTCCTCTAATGAAAAAGTAAGGTTATATTATTTCTAGAGTGAATAAAGAAGTGGCCACAAATGTTAGGCCTATTTTTTTTTTTGTCATACAGTTGTAATGACTGCACACCATATTGTAAAAAATGTGAATTACTTAATGAAAAGCAATGGACAAAAGACAGTAGGGTTACACCGTTTTGTTTGTTTGTTTTTTTTAAAGAAAAATTTAACATTTATATTTGTTGACTTGAAGAAAAATGAATGCAGTAAGTGAGATAAGACTGAAAATGATTATAAGGTCAAATCAACACAAACATTAACATTTTTTCTTCATGATTTAATTTCTTATCGCCACCCTCTAATCTGTACTAATTTACAAATGTTAATACATAATCAGAGAGTGAATAGAGGACAACAGAGAGATCCAGAACCTCCTGATTGGCTTTTGTGGTCAGGGGCTTTTCAGTGCACTGTGATCAGTCTAAACAGTCTAAACACATAGTTGTGCTGAATTGAAAGTCTACTCAGAATTGAGCATCTGGTGCCATTATTCTTTGAATGTCAGGCAATGCAAATGTCCTACAATCATACAAATGCAATAAGGCATTTCAAATTCTGACCCTCAGCTGAAGCAGTGAGTTAAGAGGAAAATAAAGCAACTGAATTTTGAAGGATGTTCAGATTCTGAATCCACGAGGACCCCCACTGGTGATCAAAAACACTGGTCTCTCCAACCCTGTTGATCTCTAGAGCATTTCGATGTTCCTTCCCTTTAACAAACACCTAAACATTTTTTATTGCATTTTTTAACCTTTAACAAATGCAGGGTATCTGCATGTTTAAGACAACAAAGTTGAAAACAATAGGAGTATTAATGCCAATTATTAAAACAATATGGTTAAAATACAGTATTATTATTGTAAATTGCATTCTTGCTGAAAAAAGTATTAATTTTTCAAACCTACTTTGTTTTTAATTAATTTTTTTAATAAAAGGTGTTTTCAGGCAACAAATATACTAATTAATTTGAGCCTTTTGAATATCTGTCCATTAAATTAAAGACCTCCAAATTGTTTTATCCATTTTTTATGCCATTTTAAATATTGAACATTTTTTATGGCCTTTTACTGTTCAAAAATGTATCAAAAATTGGATAATCCATGGTAAATAAACAATTTAACCCACAGAGACATTTTATAACTTTATTAATGAGTTTATTATTTATACCAACAAACAAAAACATTGTTTATCTCTCCCTCTCTCTCCCTTTAACCGTTCATCTTTTCACTGATGGGCCGAGCAGCCTGTGTGTGGTAGTGTGTACCTGCCCTTTCCAGAACATTCCGTCAGACAATATTCCAGAGTTTGAGATATGAACGTTACACCAAATGACATCACACACACAAACCCCTCCCCCATCAGATTGTTAAAAACAGAATCAGACAGCAATACAATAAATAAAAGGATCAAAATTAACACTGATGAGGAGGGGGAAGGGCAGGCAGGCGGGCGGGCGGATGAGGAGAGAGAGTAAGAGAAAGAGACCGAGATATCAGGTAAAAACAAAATTTTGTTCAGTTTTGTCTTTCTCCCCGGACGCAGGGAGAGGCTGGATGAAATGTTATATACAGTTGTATGATGAAGGGATAAGAGGAAAGAGGGAGGGAGGGCGGGCAGGCGAGAGAGAGAGAGAAAGAGATAAAGAGACCAAGAAAGGCTGGTTTCTGCTCATTCCAGCACTGCTCCACTAGAAGAAAAATCTAATTTCAAGGACAACAGAATAACAATAACAAAAATAACAAAATAAAAGGTACATGGCATTTACATATTAGCAATGAGAGGAGGAGAAGATAGGAAGGATGGAAGAAGGGAAAGACAAACAGCTCCAGTCTCATTTGCTAAGTGTTCATGGTGTGTGTGTGTGGGCTCATGCATCAACGTGTCTTTTAGATGAACATCAGCTAAATCCACATTTAACGGGCATGCCGATGTATATAAACACACACATGGCATAGACTCCATAATGTACAACAGAAAAGCTAACACAGCTAGTGATGGGACTGACCTACCAGCTATGTGTGTGTGTGTGTGTGCGCATGCACAAAAAAAACCGAACAAAAGTGAGAACGTTTTACAATGAAACTGACAAAAAAACCCAGATAAACCTTGTCTCGACTTCTCCAAATACTCTCCTTAAAAGAAATTAAAACAAAAAGTGTGCAATGATTTCTTAAAATCGACATTCGCACATAAAGACACCCATTTTCATCTCTGCAAAGAGAAAGAGCACATCCTGACACACAGACACTGACATCTCACGCTCACCGCTTCATAAAACCCATCCTAAAGAAAGCTAAAACGTATCACTTTAAGAGCAAAATTAAATTTAAATGAGCTCGACATATTGTTTAAAAGTCAAATGGAAGGTACCAGAGGCAGAGAGCAGAAACTGTGCGGTGCTCTTCATGCCACTAGAAGGGAGCACATGTGCCCTAAGCGGCCCTTCCCAGTCTTTAAACCGAAACATGACAATCATCATGCTAAATTTAAATCCTGTGATGATTGACGTCATTAATCTGGGCATCACACACTTCTTTCATCATGACGACACATAACACGAGGTGACGAGTGTGCGTGCTTGTGTGTTTGTGAGAGAGAGAGCGTGTGAGAGAGAGAGACTGTTTGGAGCTGCTTTTGGGAAGGAGAGAGGAATGAGAAAGAAGGGATGAGGAGAGAGGGGTGATAACGTCACAGAAATGCCAAGGGAACAATTAGGTGTTGTTGCTCAGGGGTCCCGGTGCTGAGCTAGACTGGGCTGGACCGTCTGAACCGCTGCCCTCTGTGAAGACACACACACGCATGGAGTTAAAATAACACAGGACATGTGGATTCACAAATGCATACGGACTGACAGGAAGGGTATTTGGTATGTGTGTGCGATCAGTACCGTGTGAGGCAGGTGTCGTCTGCGAGCGAGCATGGGGAGGAATGAGAATGGAGTTCAACTGTGGTTGGATAGACAGCTCTGCAGGGGGGAGAAAGACAAAGAATTAGCCATCAATATCTAAACGTGTCAAAACCTTAAATAGCTTTTTACTTGCGTCATAGGATGTGAAAGTCGTCTCAAATTACAAGCAGTAGAATTATTACCTTCTAAGTTTCCTAAAAGCCAAAGTTCGATGCATAGGTTGCGACAAGCTCAAGAAAAAAAGGTGATTAACAAAATGTACCATTTTACACCCACTATTTGCAGAGCTTCAGACCAAAAAATGGACTAGGGAACCACTGGCTCTTAAAATTACACCTTTTTTAGCTGGCAGATTACAGAATCACACAATATAGATGGCACTGACATTTTTGCTTAAGCTCACTTTTCCAGATTCATCGTGAGGATCTATTACAGTGGGGAAAGATTCAAATGGCAATGCATTAAATCATAAAGTTTTGAGAATTGCACGCAGGATCGCCATCTGAGGGGAGACGAGACAACAACAACGGCATGGTGCAGGTACTTGATTTGCTGTAGTTAGTAAACTTTATTTAACATAACAGCCATTTATGCACAAATTAGATGCATTACATAAATGCCTGATATGTAGTTTATGCAGCTTGGCTCTAAGAAATAGAGACCAACTCATGGAGTCATGTAAAATAATCCGTCAAGTCCTGTCCCGATAAAGACGCAACTTTGCCTGAATTAAATAATATGCAGCCATGAATGAACGCATGTTGGAAATAAAAGTGCTGAATTTAATTCTCTCTCTGTTGTCTATATGCTCGGAGTCACGTAAGATCTTTTTTTTTGTTGTTATATTTCCACCGTATCGGTTATAAAAATTCTATATCGGTCGATCACTAATTCTAATATGCTGGTTTGGTGCTCAAGAAACATTTATTATTATCAAATGTTAAAAACAGTTTTGCTTTATATTTTTGTGGAAACTTATTTTTTTTTAGGATTCTTTGATAAAAAGAAAGTTCAAAAGAACAGCATCTGTTGTTGTGAATAAAAGTTCATTTCTTTACAAAAAAAAAATATTGACCCAAAATGTTTGAATACTAATGTATATAGTAATTCTAATTCAAAATCGAATTGATCAAGAAAGATTTATTTCAGTTTAAATGCAGTAATCAGAAATATAGTTTAATCAGATTAGTGCTTTGCTAATCGGGTTGTTTCTGTTGGTGTGCAAGAATGAAAATTGCAAGCTGCTATGATGTTCAAATCGTGAATTAATTACTTACGAACTGGTTAAAATTATGCTCAAGCTTCAATCTAACACACTTATTCACCGAGCAGAGTCATTTTTGATGAACCAAAAACCATTGGTCTGCTGTGTTTACTTTTAGGTTCATTAGACTTAAATCAGTCTAATTACTGACTGGTTGTTCATTTGACAAAGTGTAGTTAAGTTAAAGACACGCTCACTTTACAGTAATGAATAGTATACTAAATTAAAAAAGGTAACAAATTTTTTTTAGCATATATAAGGCCAAGCTGTAAGGCTAAAATAAGCAATGTTTAACCTTTTTTTTTTCTTTAAGGAACATCAATAGTGCCAGCATCAATTTGGAACTAAATCCTTTTTTTGCATGCAACTAGGGATGCACCGATACGGAGCTCGTGTACTCGTACTCGTTAAAATGCCCCGATACCACACAGCATGTGATAAGTGCCATATTCAGACAAAGAAACATCGACAACAGACAGCAGAATGGAGTTATTAGAGATTAAAGATGTCTACGAAGTAGTGTTGTCAAAAGACCCGGTACTTCGGTACCAAGTCGGTACAAAAAAAATGAAAACGTTACGGTACCAGGTTTTTTTAAGTACCGGTGGTACCGAGTACCCGGTCAACCCGGTTCTTGATGCGCTATCCGAAAGGCAACTGGGAAAAAGTGGTATCGGTGCATCCCTACATGCAACCACTCTATTCACATTCTGATTGTGTTGCTATTTTTTAGCTGCTTATTAGAATTTTCACTTCTGAAACAACAATGTGTGTCAGGCACATTTCTTGTGCTAAGTTTTGTAAATGCTTTTTATATTATTTTCTTTAAAGAACACCTCAGATCAGACACACCAAAACACACTTTGGGTAAAATACTGTCACAGGCATTAGACAAAATTAGCTCTTTAGATACAAGTACCGCCTCAACATACTAAACCGTAAGAGTTTTTCTAATGTGTGCAAGATAAAAAGACAAAAATATAGAAAGAGAATGCATGAGCCTCCGATTAATCCGACGTGGCTGAATCTGAATAGAAGTGGCAGTTCTTTCAGTTCAACTCACCCACAGGGCTGAAGTTGAAGAGTTGGGGAAGTTCTCGGCCATTAGGCAGACGGGCATTCGGCTGACGCAGCTCATCAAAGAAGGCATGTGCACAGGCCTCCAGTGGAGAAAGCCGCGTCACCGGTGTGTACTCCAACAGACGAGAACACAATGAGATGGCTTCAGGAGGGGTCCTCGGCTTAAACACCTAACAAACGCACAGAATCACAGAGAAATGTCGCATCTGACAAGCTTAAAAATGAAAGACCAGTTTAAAAATGAATCGGCCTAAACCGTTTTAGAGGGCCAAAATCATTGACCGGAACAGTGGCGTTAATCTAGCGCTGATCAAATGGCATGTTTTGACTCTGTCAGCATCTATTTCATGCAAACTTTGCAATTTGGATAAACCACAGGTAAACATGTCAGCTTTGTGGACACGACGGCTGGTACGACAATATTGAGTTAAATCTATCTTCAATTTAATGAAACATTATTGTTTAGTCTATGTTTTTTTCAGTTGATGTATGAACAAAACTTCACTAAACTGCATTATGTGCAATATAGATGTTTAAATGTAACTCAGTTGTAATTTGAAGTGTTCATTATTAAATACATTTGATTAATAAACCCTATTTTTATTTTTGGTTTTCAGCTAAATGAAAATTTTTGTTACCAAAGTTATTTCGGAGCATCACTAGCTTACCCTTCTATAAAGTCCTAAAATGTTTCTTTCTGTCAGATAACCGTAAACTATCACAGCAACAGGTGCTTTTACCTTCGTCCAAGGGTGTGCTTTGATCTGTGGGAATTTAAACTCTGTGTAGTTGGGGTTCATCTCTCGGATCTGTTCTCTTGTCGGGGTCCCCAAAACCTGCAGAGGTTGGACAGAGTGAGAATTAAGACTTGTGTCTATGCTTACTCTTCAAAATACAGCAATGTAGATCTTCCACTCACCTTGATGATCTCCACTAGCTGGTCCACTCCACTGTCACCGGGGAATATTGGCTGTCCCAGAAGCAGCTCTGCTAATACACAGCCAGCTGACCAGATATCAATGTTGGATGTGTAATCCGTGGCTCCAAATATTAGCTCGGGAGCGCGGTAATACCGCGAACAGATGTATGACACATTGGGCTCCCCACGAATTAACTGTTTTGCACTGTGGAGATCACACAATAGAGGGTTATAAAAATCTTATCAAAAATACACACATGTATACAGTGGGCTGCATATGAAGATGTACAATTGGCAATCTTTTCACATAATTTCTGAAATAGAGTTGAATTAAGAATAATTTTGGAATCAGACCAAGGTTCTACGAATCTAAATCAAATTTCAAGATTCCCACCGCAGGACACAAATGCACACAAGTTTGACACACAGGCCAAAACTTTCTGTTACTAGGCAGATTGTAGTGTAAATGCCCCAATATACTTCAAGCATAAACGAAGAATGAACTAGTGTGAAATCATTTCAAACTAAATCAGAACAAAAAGTTCATTTGCAGTTTGTTTTGGAGTTGCCACCTTTGAACTACCATTTCCCATTTTGTTATTGAGGGGTAAGCACATATTTACATATTCACATAAATTATGATCTCAAACAGTTAAAGGGATAGTTCACCCAAAAATTTAAATTCTGTCATTAATTACTCACCCTCATGTCATTCCAAACCCGTAAGACCTTCGTTTATCTTTGGAACACAAATTAAGATATTTTTGATGCATTCTGAGAGCTCTCTGACCCTCCCATAGACAGCAATGTAATTAACACGATCAATGTCCAGAAACGTAGCAAGGAGATCGGTAAAATAATCCATGTGACATCAGGGGTTCAACCGTAATTTTACAAAGCTAAGAGAATACTTTTTGTACGCAAAGAAAACAGAAATAACGACTTTATTAAATAATTCGTCGTCTTCGCGTCACCCTAGCCCCATTTTGGAGAGTATCCACTGAACGTAAACAGCGTATGCTGTTCTGTGTCAGTCGCACCACAAGGATACGTTGTTTTCGTTCAAATCAAAGTGTAAATAAACGTAGAAAACGTATCCGCGTGGTGCAGCTGACACAGAACAGCATACGCTGTTTACATTTACGAAGGGGGCAGTCGTGGCCTAATGGATAGAGAGTCGGACTTGTAACCCGAAGGTCACGGGTTCGAGTCTCTGGTCCGGCAGGGATTGTAGGTGGGGGGAGTGAATAACCAGCGCTCTCTCCACCTTCAATTCCCACGGAGCAAGGCAGGCTGCCCACTGCTCTGGGTGTGTGTTCACGTTGTGTGTGCGCTAGGGTTGCAAAAAGGTCAAAAAGGTGCAGTACATTTCGGAAATATTCCAGAAATTTTGGAAACTTTCCAGGATTTTTTGGAATATTCCAGGGATTTTTGGAAAGTTTCCAGAAATTTTCCACCCCCTTGCAACCCTAGTGTGCGCGTGTTTGTTCAGTACTCACTGTTGTTTGTGTGCACTTGGATGGGTTAAATGCAGAGCACAAATTCCACAAATTCCACACCGTCCTTTCCATTCCTTTCCTTAATTTGTGTTCTGAAGATGAACGGAGGTCTTACGGGTTTAGAACAACATGAGGATGA
>NW_015654513.1:305962-306982 GCF_001515625.1 Sinocyclocheilus rhinocerous
ATCTTTGGAACACAAATTAAGATATTTTTGATGCATTCTGAGAGCTCTCTGACCCTCCCATAGACAGCAATGTAATTAACACGATCAATGTCCAGAAACGTAGCAAGGAGATCGGTAAAATAATCCATGTGACATCAGGGGTTCAACCGTAATTTTACAAAGCTAAGAGAATACTTTTTGTACGCAAAGAAAACAGAAATAACGACTTTATTAAATAATTCGTCGTCTTCGCGTCACCCTAGCCCCATTTTGGAGAGTATCCACTGAACGTAAACAGCGTATGCTGTTCTGTGTCAGTCGCACCACAAGGATACGTTGTTTTCGTTCAAATCAAAGTGTAAATAAACGTAGAAAACGTATCCGCGTGGTGCAGCTGACACAGAACAGCATACGCTGTTTACATTTACGAAGGGGGCAGTCGTGGCCTAATGGATAGAGAGTCGGACTTGTAACCCGAAGGTCACGGGTTCGAGTCTCTGGTCCGGCAGGGATTGTAGGTGGGGGGAGTGAATAACCAGCGCTCTCTCCACCTTCAATTCCCACGACTGAGGTGAGACCCTTGAGCAAGGCACCAAGCATTGGCTGCCCACTGCTCTGGGTGTGTGTTCACGTTGTGTGTGCGCTAGGGTTGCAAAAAGGTGAAAAATTTCCAGTACATTTCGGAAATATTCCAGAAATTTTGGAAACTTTCCAGGATTTTTTGGAATATTCCAGGGATTTTTGGAAAGTTTCCAGAAATTTTCCACCCCCTTGCAACCCTAGTGTGCGCGTGTTTGTTCAGTACTCACTGTTGTTTGTGTGCACTTGGATGGGTTAAATGCAGAGCACAAATTCCAAGTATGGGACACCGTCCTTTCCATTCCTTTCCTTAATTTGTGTTCTGAAGATGAACGGAGGTCTTACGGGTTTAGAACAACATGAGGATGAGTAATTAATGACAGAATTTTCATTTTCGGGTGAACTATCCCTTTAAGGTCAAAAGTTTACATACACATTACAGAATCTGCAAAATGTTAATTA
>NW_015654513.1:307207-316910 GCF_001515625.1 Sinocyclocheilus rhinocerous
GGTTTAGAACAACATGAGGATGAGTAATTAATGACAGAATTTTCATTTTCGGGTGAACTATCCCTTTAAGGTCAAAAGTTTACATACACCTTACAGAATCTGCAAAATGTTAATTATTTTACCAAAATAAGAGGGATCATTCAAAATGCATGATATGTTTTCTTTAGTACTGTTCTAAATAAGATATTTCACATAAAAGACATTTACATATAGTCCACAAGAGAAAATAATAGTAGAATTTATAAAAATGACCCCGTTCAAAAGTTTACATACACTTGATTCTACTTAATACTGTGTTGATACCTGAATGATCCACAGCTGTGTTTTTCTTGTTTAGTGACAGTTATTCATGAGTCCCATATGTTTGTCCTGAACAGTTAAACTGCCCGCTGTTCTTCAGAAAAATTCTTCAGGTCCCACAAATTTTTTGGTTTTTCAGCATTTGTGTGTATTTGAACCCTTTCCAACAATGACTGTATGATTTTGAGATTCATTTTTTCACACTGAGGACAACCGAGGGACTCATGCAACTATTACAGAAGGTTCAAACGCTTACTGATGCTCCAGAAGGAAACACAATGCATTAAGAGCCAGGGGACGAAAACGTTTTGAATTTGAAGATCAGAGTAAATTTAACTTCTTTTTTCTTCAGGGAAACATGCAAGTATCTTCTGTAGCTTCTGAAGGGCAGTACTAAATGAAAAAAAAGTGATATTCAGGCAAAAATAAGAAAAATGTACACATCTTCATTCTGTTACTGGCTCTTAATGCATGTTTTTTCCTTCTGGAGCATCAGTGAGCGTTTGAACCTTCTGTAATAGTTGCATACGTGTCCCTCAAAATCATACAGTCATTGTTGGAAAAGGTTCAAATTACACAAAAATGCTGGAAAACCAAAGAATTTGTGGGACCTGAAAGATTTTTCTGAAGAACAGCAGGCAGTTTAACTGTTCAGGACAAACAAGGGAGTCATGAACAAGTATCACTAAGCAAGAAAAACACAGCTGTGGATCATTCAGGTATCAACACAGTATTAAGAATCAAGTGTATGTAAACTTTTGAACGTGGTCCTTTTTATAAATGTATATTTATGTAAATGTGTATTTTTATAAATATATTATTTTCTCTTGTGGACTATATGTAAACGTCTTTTATGTGAAATATCTTATTCAGATAAATACTAAATGAAAAAATAACATTTTGTATGATCCCTCTAATTTTGGTAAAATAATTAACATTTTGCAGATTCTGCAAGGTGTATGTAAACTTTTGACCTCAACTGTACATGGGTGTGTTTCAAATACATGCCACACAGAGAAGCATCAGAGCACACACCTGCCAAAGTCACACAGTTTGAGTATAGCTGTGTCTGGGTCCACCAGGAGATTCTGTGGCTTTATGTCTCTATGGCAGACGCCTTGGGAATGAATATATGCCAGACTGCGAAATAACTGATACATATACACCTGAGAAAGAAAGACAGATTGTTGGGGAGGAAAGAGAGAAAGAGATGTTATTGTTTATTGTACATGTACATATGAATGGGCACAGTAGCAGCAGTCATGACTACACAGAGACTTACTTTGACATAGATTATGGGGATGGTGGTCTTGGACTTGTTGAAGTGACGTGCCACCCTGTACACGGTTTCTGGTACAAAATCAAGCACCAGATTTAGATACACTTCATCTTTCTGAGGAGAGAAAGAGAGAAGATTGTTCAACAGAGATTACATTCTTCAAAAATATATTATTCACCATGACAAATTAATATCACTGGGAATATAAAAACTCAAAGGTTGGACAGAAAAATAACCTTTTCTCCACTGGAGTAGAAGAAGTAGCGTAGCCTGACAATATTACAGTGGTCCAACTTCCTCATTATCTGTAGCTCACGGTTCTGTGGAGAAAGCAATGATGTGTGAAGGACGGTAAAGTCAAGGCATGAAAATCAAACATCCATCATATTTAATGCATTCATCTGTGGAAGTGTTTCTCTGACTGTGCAGCCTATGTAAAACTAGTGCTGCATATATTACATATTTCATTAAATATATAGTTTGCAAGCAATGCTCACTTCGAGGTGAAAGGCCGTGCCTTATTCTGTCTGTGAGATGCTACACATACTCATGATTCAGTGTTTTCACACTCAGAGTGCTTCCATTTACATTTGGTATTAACATGTTTTTCGGGGCTGAGATGAGCCTTATTGCCATTTAAATCCTTACAGGTTTGTGGGGTGTGTTTCAATAACATGCGTTGCGAATGCCAAGTATTCCAGGCTCACATGTGAGTAATTTCAAACATTTCTGGCTGCTACAAATTATTATGCAAGAATGAATACAGAATGAGATAAAAAAAAATACTGTAAATACACAAATCATGACAGAAATATATTACACTAACACTGCATTACTAATTGTATATTCTAAATTGTATATTCAGCGCAGCACGGCCTCGTCCCCTTTGCTGCCTTTTCCCGAGGACGGGGTTTATCTGGGTTTGTGATGTCACGAACCCGGGGAGTAACTTGTTGTAGTCCCTACCAGCCGTTTTTGTAGGCATTAAACTGCCAGAATTTTAAAAGACGATATCTCCGTTTGCATTGAACTTTCAGCTTTGTAACTTTGCAGATATTGTTTATGCTCAAACAGCAACATCAGACACTAACTAACGTTAAAAAAAGTGAAATCGCACTCGTATAAATCAAATATAATTTTGTAAATTGCATAAACAATTAGGAGCAAAACAGCATCACGTATTTATGCATTGCTTAATACAAAGAGCTGAATTGCCGATCACACAGATTGTCTTTAAAAACATATGAGACGCAGTGAAAAGGAATAAACCTCCACAAATTCGTGACGTGTTTTCTAAAAGTTTAAACCATTTTAACTTTGCATAGCCTTCCATACATCTCTTGTGTGATGCGAGTGCAGCAGTCATATTTGTCCGTCTAGAAAAATGTGCTGAATATGCATTCTGTGTGAATGGCTTGGTTTCGGTTTTAACCTAATCAAGATCTTCTACACACTGAGCTACTATATTTCTCTAATATTTTGAATGAATAACGCAGCAGCTGCGCGTCTCGTGGGCTAGACTAACAAAACATTAAACTACAACGTCACTTACATCATCATCACCGCATCTCGTGCTCCACTGATGACGCTCCCTGACGCACACCTAACATTCGATTGTACTATTTTTGCATTCAAATGCAAATGTTTATTTTAAATTTGACTAATATTAATTTTTTTATTCACAATCTCCTCATCACAGGCAGGCACAGCACTCATGTTCGTGTGTGCTGTCTGCGTCACTCATAGCACGTGCCTATATTGAAATTTTTTATATTGTTATCGAAGAAGGTGTACCATCGATAAATATCGATACCGTTTTATCGCCCAGGGCTACTTTTGAGTCAGTTTGGAAGAGGTTCAGGTCTTCTGAAAATGTAAAGAGAAACATTTCCTCAAGGCAGTAGAGCCTGGACAAAACAACTGGAGTCATAAGGCAAGTTTGTAGTTTATGAACACACCGATGAACTTAAAAGGGGGTGTTTTCAATGAGATCTTAAGCCTTTTTGTTCTTTTAGCTTTGTTATCTAAGCAGAAGCAACATGAGATATTAAATGTTTATCACTGGTCAAATCGCAATGACAAAAAGAAAATTCCAACGTGATTGTAGCAGCCATATTTAAAGGGCCTGTAGCATTACAAGTAAAAACATTTCATGTTGGAAATGGTTTTATGCATTTTAGGGTTATTTATTATGATACTAACATCAGTTTGTACACAATCAGGTTTTCTTACTCCTCTTACCTTAAACCTCTTATCCTGAAGCACCTTCTTTATGGCCACCATCTCCTGGCTGTCGATGAGTCGAGCCTGGTACACCACTCCAAATGAGCCATTCCCAATCACCTTGATGTCCGTGTACGAGACCTCCTGAGGACGGTCCGGACCCTGCCCTGGTGTGGCTACTACCGTTGTTACTTTCCCACTATCCCCTAAACACACAACAAAACAAGTGTTTTTTTTAAACAAAAGACCTTTGCCTGAAAGATCTGACTGCTCAAAAGAATGAAGATTTAAACCACAGGAGTTATTTTCCCCCATGTATGACCTGAACTAATGCGGTCACATATTAAACACTACTTTTGTAGTCAATGTGATAAAATTACAAAAAGAACATCCTCAAAAACAGTGACAGACATCTGACAATTTACCTTAATAGTAATGGTTTAATTCATGTTTAAAAGGGTTTGCTCAGCCCTAAAATGAAAATTCTGTCAGCATTTACTCACGTCGCTCATGTCACATTCCCCTCATGTCGCTCCAAACCCATAAGAAATACGATCATCTTTGGAACACAAATTAAGATATTTTTAATCAAATCTAAGAGATTTCTGTGCCTCCTGCAATTTAATCCAAGTCTGCTGATACATGATCGCCTTATATGATGAACAGATCTATTTTTAGGCTTTTATTCACATATAAACATTAATCAGCTAACAATGTTAACAGCAATACTTGGTGATGGAAGCTCAAGCACGCTTGCTTGCTTGAGGTGCGAGGACCAATGAGATCAAGGCAAGTATGGTTGAGCGATTTATGTTCGCTGATCTATGTTTATATGTGAATAAAGGCCTAAATTAAATCTGTTCGTCATATAAATCAACCATGTTTCTTCAGAAGACTTGGATTAAACTGCTCAATTCATATGGATTTGTTTTTTGATCACTTTACAAATGTTTTATAGGGTCAAGACAAGAGTAAAATGTCCATTTTCATTTTGGGGTGCACTAACCCTGTAAGTAAGAGACTGAAAAATGCATTGGACTTACTATTTTATAGTAATATTTCAGTTTTTCTACTCAACTGTTTTTGTAATATCAGGTGAATTAATGCATTTAAATTGTTATTACATTCGGTTGGTCTCTAAATATTAGCTTGTATAACAAAAGCAGAATCATACCATTGTGTGAACTAACAAGTGAAATAAGTTATTAAAAAAAAATATTATTTTCTAAATCTATTTATTTTCTCTGTATTTTTATTTCTGCCCTAGCTTCTGTCAAGAGCACTGGACCAGTGCATGACACTAACTAAAAGAGGGTTACTTTTATCTTTGTTGCCTATACACATTATTAGTGTCAAACTTAGCCTTTCTGAGGTTAGTGATACTCAAGTGCATTTAGATTTGTCCATCCAAAACAAAAAAGTAACATGAATTTAATTTCCCCTGGAAAATAACGTAATATCTGTGTGATAACACAGCATTTTGAATAAATTGTCAGAAGCAGAGCACTGCTGTATGATGTCCATGTAGTCATTCATTTTATGCTGCAGGATTGGTGGTGGACACGTTCCTCGTGGTAAAATCACAGGAAAATTATGCTCTGACAGTATTAATTATGAATCTACCATGCAATTTCAGCTGAGAAAAACATGGGTAATAGCTCTAATCAGCTGGTGAGTGTGGTGATTTGAAAAGACAAGTCACATGCAACATTTACGGTTATTTTGTGGTGCCTTGCATGCTTTTTGAAGCATGAAATCACAGGTCCTCACTGCATTGGAATTGGTGAGCAGCACATTCTTTAAAACTTCTCCTTTCGCACTCCATGGAAGAAAGTCAATCAGGTTTAGATCGACATGAAAGTGAGTAAAACGTGAAATATTCCTCAAAACTACTCCTGAATGCCTGAGAGAGCTTTATATTCAAAAGGCATGAAAACAAAGCAAAAAGTCCAAACCCAGCATTAGATCTACAGCGGTTAGATCTTTTTGAACTCATCTTATCCAGCACGCTATGCCCATTTGCCACTCTGTCTGACAGGTGTTAATAGTAATCCAACACCCGTGTTTAGATGCGTGTCCAAACACAACAGAACAACGGGTAGAGCTTATCACTAGGAATAGCAGAAACTCCCTTAAGACTGTTTGAACATGGGTGGAGTCTACTAAAGTCTGACCACATTTCCACCTGTGGCCAAGAGCAGACCTGAATAATGGGGACGCCTGGAGACAAGCAGAGCCCTAGGGTGATGTTTTTTCCGTCAGTTGCAGTCAGTTTAGATTTAGACGAGGAATGACAGATTCACCAAAACAAAAGCTTTGTTTTATTACACGGCAAAACTATTATTTACCAGATCAAAGCAGAGCAGACAGCTGTTGTCATGCATGACAATAGACAGTTGCTACTATTGAGAATTTTTCATCAGAATAACACTGTTTCGACTGGGATGAGAAGCACTGTGGATTAGTGGCTTATTTAAATTGCCACCACATAAAATGTCATTTTGAATACCAATTTGTGGATGTTGCATAAAAAAATTTGGAAAATGTGCAAAAATCATTACATTTGAGATGGATATATTTTTATTCAGGAAGGCAAGCTCATTAACTGAGGGAAAGATTATTACAGAATAATTTGCTACATGTGCATAAATGTCTTGCGACTTTTTCACAACCAGTCATGTGACTGAATAATTCTCTCAGAGCAAAAAAAAAAAAAATCATCATATAGAATCTGAAATGCCAGAGCCAAAGCCTGCCATTAAAAAGACTGTCTAGTATGATCCTCTAGGATGAGAGAGATGGATTCAGTCCAGTTAATGGCCAGTCACTTTGCCATGTGTTCATTGATCATGTTTATGCCATTTAGTTGCTTTCAGTGATGAACTGAATGACGATTTTATCATTGATTCCAGCAGAAATCTATATATGAATATAAAAATAATGTATTTGCAAATAAAAATGTAAAGACATATATTACACATTATGCAAACTCTACGTTAATGACACAAAATGTATCATGTTTTTAGGCAAGTACAAATGTCAGCAGAGTAATTAAAAATGGTTACTATGCTGAAAAATAGGACAAAAACAGCTATGATTGTTGTGTTGTAACTACTGGTTCAAGGTTTCTCGTGGGTTACAGTTGTACATCCACCCACTCCATCTCCCCTCATTCCTAGTAATAACACCCATCACCATTCTCATGGAAATCCAGCAGCACCAGTGTAGATAAACACTGCTGCCAGCACTGCAGTCACTGGAAATCATTTATAGAGCACCAAATGAAGAGGTTTATGCCTCTAGGGAAACCACTAGTTTTCACAGGAGTAGCCCAACCACAAATTTACATTGGGTCATTTTTTCTTCATAGGACGCAGTGTGTGTACTCAAAGCTATGTGATGAGCTGTTAGATTGCGAGTAGGAAGGCTGGGTCATTTAACATTACATTAATAATAATAATATCAATATTATGATATTTCTCCTTTAAATATATGGACAGCCAAACGCCAATTTGGCCCTCGTCAGGCAGGTTGAACTTAATATTAAGATTATTATTAAAGACATTTCTGATGCGACTAAATGCATCCAGGATCGCACATGATGAAATGATTCAAATCAAACGCAAAATTGAAGATACAGTCTGTTAGATGTTGCCGGCAGGCTAACTGAGCTTTGTTACCAAATGAGCACATCTTCAATAACGCGACGTCTAAACATCTAATAAACCAAGTATCATATTTTAAAGAAGGGTTCAAGCCAAGGTGGTCAAAATGTGATGCATTGGTATCGATCATAAGAGATGCGTTTAGCCAGTGCTCTTATGAAGGATTGTCGAGCTAATGTAGAGCAATCAAAGCCCTTGATCCGAATACAAAAACAAGCTCACGTTAGCTTAGCCAGTTAGCCGCCTAAAGTAGGTTAACGCGATCATGGCAAAATAATCAGACAAATTAATGAACAGCACGCTACACGGTCCAGCACTTGGGCTTTTACTAGTCTACTAATATCACATTTATTGGGATTGTCGTGTGATGTCATTGAACGATAACTCACTGCCCAGCTTTAGGTTTCCGAAACCAGACGAACTCCCGCCTGCGGCCTGCGCGCCCCCCGTCTTTCCTGAAGAGCTTCCGCCAGCGACGGCTGATCCGGCGGCGGCTGCAGCGGCTCCCGGGACCCCTGGAGGCTCAGCAAACGAGCTAGTCCTGGGCCGCCCGCTGCCGCTCATTTCGGGTTGCAAGTGTGCCAGAGCGGGGGTAAACTGTGCCTGTAGACTGGCCCAGGCGCGTAGTGGATATGTCAATTTAAACTATAATAATCGTTAAAAAAAAAATATTAAGATTGTTGAACTATTCTATCAATGGCAAATTGTGCGCCTCCTCTTTCTTTCTCTGTGGCTGGGCAACTAGAGCTGACGCACAGCGACGCTCTATGCGCATTGTTTTCTGGGTAATGAAGTTCAACAACGCTCTCACGTGCGTAGATCCTGCAGCATAAGAATGACCAGCTTTTCATTCTTTTTTCATGCCAAGGGCTCATAAATAAAAATGCAAAATCTTTTTTGTCTTACCAGTAAAAACTATGGCCGTCAATGGAATAACATACTCGAAATGAACCTAATTTCCAAACCTTTAGAAAGCAGAATGTTTGAAAAGCCATGCATTAAATAACCTAATGGCGTAACACACTATAATACAGTTAATAAATAGATAACTCAAGATATAAATATCGAAATTATTACTTTGACTTCTGATGAAATGTCATATTTGTTGTCGGTTAAAATCTCTCGTTTTACAAAAACGTTTACATTGACAAATTGTCCATTTACATAGAAGTCAAACTGTTTTTCCCTTAATGAGTTCAGGAATGGTCTGAAATGTTTTAATAGCAGTGTCTATTATTTGAGGGACTAATCATATACATTTCATGAACAATTAATAATAAATACTTAACAATAAACACATAGTGTGTTTTGAGATGTTTTATTATTAATGAATTTATTGGTGGTTTAGGACCTTTCCATCAGCAGATGTAGCCTCGCATTCACATACTCTTGATTGTCCATCACAAGAGCTAGAGTTTGAAAGACAGTCTTTCTATCCAATCAGCGCCTTGCACAAGCCACACGCGAACCTCTATGGGGAGGGCAGCATGCACAGAGCAAGGAACAGAGGCCAGACAAACGGTACATTTCCACATCCACGATCGTCTTTACGTCAAAATATTTAACAAACAGTGCGTGGCACTGAATAATACTGCTTCGTTGCGGCGAGAAACGCATTGTGGGCACCGGAACGCTTCCGCGGGGCCGACGAGCGCTGCACGAGGGATCGCCCAGCTGCAGCGCGCGAGGCGAGGCTCGGAAACGGCTGGGGAAAGAAGGCCTCCCTTCAGCGCTCTTAGACCTGCGGGGAAAAGTGAAGAGCGCCGCCTGACGACCGCCGTACAGCGGGGTGGCTCGCTCAGGAGACAGCGGTGCGCTCCATAAGCTCTGGCAAAATCTGAAGAGCGCCACCAGCTGCTCGCCACAAGGTAAACCACTCGTCTGAAACCCTCTAAATGCTGTTGTTTGTTAGTACCGATTCCGCCACGACTAGTGCCAGAAGTTTTTTCAGAAGTGTATTATCAATCAGTTTGCTTTTAACACTTGCATCTGTTTTCTGATTTATTGATGAAGCGAAGTTATTGAATCATATTAGGGAGATGCCGTATGTTATGCACGGATTTCATATTAAAATCCACATGATGTGCATGAATATATTTAATGCATAGGCCTAAGTGACATATGTGACCTGATTTAATAAATGTTCTCATAAATATCTGATAGTTTACAAAATGTTTTTACAAAAAGTAGGGACACAGCCTTGAAATCTTATAAAAGAGCTCAAAATGAAATAATA
>NW_015654513.1:316966-334797 GCF_001515625.1 Sinocyclocheilus rhinocerous
TGAAACATTTTTGACTCCAAGGCCTCCTTTGTAGAAGACAGTATTTAGACCCTCCTATAATGTATAGTAATCTATGTGTAATAATCTCAAAATTATGTCAAAATTTTAAGTGTCTTTTAGCAGTTTAATTGGGATTATGTTAATATAACTAAATTTAAATAATACTTATTAGGGCCACTTGGACGTTTGCTGAGGCCTAACTGGTCTGAGGTGGTTTTATGGGTATTTCAAATTAACATTAAAGAGAAAATCAAGTGAAATTGTAAATTTGTGTAGTGATAATCTCAAAGTTTGAATATTTTAAAAATTAAATGAAGGGTGAAAAATTGTGGGACATACTTTGTCCCATGTCTCAATGATCATATAAATTATGTTCATAATATCTATATTATTATTGACCCGTGGAAATCTAATCCTGAATGATAGGTTATGAAATTTAATATGAAAGTGCAAGGCCAGACAATTTGTCTGGGAGTCTTCTGGCATATCTGTATTGCTTAAGTTTTTTATTTATTTTTTATTTTTTTAGGTTGTTTTAGGACTTAGGATTCGTATCGAGCATAAGAATGCAAACTGAACCCAGTGACTGTGACTCATAACCCCAGCACTGCATCTGCTCTTCAGCACACCAAGAGACTTTGCATCTTAACAGGTTTAGCACTGTGCAGTTACCATGAGTGAGCAGGAATATGTGGAGCATCAGTACATGTGCAGTGAGTGCCAGCAGCTCTTTAATACACTGGAGGAGGTGCTGGTGCACCAACAGATCCACACTGGAGCAGAGGGGGACGAGGTCGAGGTCCTCTCGAGCCTTGAGGACTGTGATACTGGGGAGAGCCAGTATCAGTGCCTGGAGTGTGGAGCCATCCTGAGGAACCCAGACGAACTGCTGCTGCATCAAGAGCTGCACATGAGAGAGGCAGGCCAGGGTGAGTGCAGTGTTTAATATGTGTTCTGCTGTACTGTAAGTTTAGTTGGGGTTTTTTGAAATTACATGTAATCGGCACATGAATGCTTTATTTTCAGAGCTATGTGAGGTCACAGAGGTGGATGCTGTCGATGCAGAAGTGCCAATCCAGTATCAGTGTTTGGAATGTCTGGCTCTCTTTGACACACCCGAGCTGTGGTTGGCTCACAGACAGACACACAACAGAAGCAGCACCCACAGCAGCTTGAGCACTGACACAGTGAGTACACACACACACACACACACACACTAATAAACAAGGCTGGGTATCCATGCTGATTCTGATTTGCTCTCAATTTGTTTTGATTAGATTCCAATTCATTTGGGAGTGGCAATGTTCATTTATGTAGGAAAGAAAATCTCTTTCAGCTAATAAGCCTTCTGACTTGGTATATTGTAAAAATGTTTATTTTTAAAACTTCACAACAGAGCCCAGACTATGCAGGTCTGTGGATGCGAGATTTTTATATGTAAAACTACTTCTATAACAATATATACATTTATTATTAAATAATAAACTCCCATGAAAAAGTATTGAAAAGCTTTAAATGTTTTAATATGGCTTAGGTATAAATCAAATAATTTAATGTACACTACTGTTCCAATGTCTGGGGTTGGTTGGTAATGTTTTTTTTAATGTTTTTCAAAAGTCTTATATTCACCAAGGATGCATTGATATAAAAATACAGTAAAAACAGTAATTCTGTAAAACATTATTACAATGTAAAATGTTTTCTTTTTTTTAATATATTTTAAATGGTAAAAATGTAGTTTTTTTCCAGTGTTGGCAAAGCTGAATTTTCAGCATCATTACTCCAGTTATCAGTGTCACATGATCCTTCAGAAATCATTCTAATATATTGATTTGCTGCTCTTGTAACTTATTGTTGAAAATATTTGCAATTTTATGGGAAACCGCGATACATTTTTTTTCAGGATTCTTTGATTAATAGAAAGTTCAAAACAACCGCTTATTTTAAATAGAATTTTTTTTGTAACAATGTAAAAGTCTATACTATCACTTTTGATTACATTACATGTATCCTTGCTGAATAGAAGTATCATTAAAAAACCTTTATCCCAAACTTATAAACACTAGTATAGACAAATGAACAAAAAAAAAAACCCAATTCTAATATCAGCTAATAACTCTTCTCAATAACGTAATAATGCTGTCTAATAGAAGAATGTGTATCTATTAAAACATTAATTGTTCATATCATTAAAAATGTCTACACTGTTATTGCCACAGTGTCAGGTTCTTAAGGTGTTCAACAAACAACTTGCACATACTGCGGAGTCAAATGTTAATCTTGTGATCTTTTTAGCAGTTTCTAATTTAATTTTGTGTTCTGTTTCAGGAATATGTTCTTCAGGCAGATGGTTCAGTCACTCCGCTTCAGTTGCTCAATGTTCAAAATCTAGTTCTGGATGAACAGAAGGCAGGCCAGATCCTGACCTTAGCCCAGGTCTGTTTACATACATACATACAGATATACACACAAAACAAATACATTTTTTAAAGTGGGTTTGTTTTACACCATGATCTAATTAGGAGTGATGCGATAAAATCTATATTTGATTTCTGTTTCTGTCACAGTGGGTAGTCCTACCCACTCATTGGTCTAAAATGTGTGGCAATGTCCTGGCCTATTTCCACATTGTTTGAGGATGTTACAGGTCCCATATTTCCAAACTTACTTTCGTTGCCTTTATTTTTCAGGCTCTTCGAGAGCAAGAAAATCCATCTAAAACTGCAGCCCCTCACAGGACTATGCTAGTACCAGCCAACGCTTCCCTGCCTGGCTCCACCTCTGCGATGCTCCGCCTACAGTTCTGCTCCGCCCAAGCGATCGCTGATGGTTCTGCTTCAGCTACTCTCCGCAAAGCTAAACTCCTCGCCCCTCTCTTACCCGCCGATCCTATCCGGCTGGACAATGTGACCACTTTTAACCTCCTCCCTTCCTCTGGTCAGGTGAACACGTTAAAGAAGGAAAATGAGGAGATTTTAATTATCCATCCTTATGAGTGTTCTGAGTGTAATCTGCTGTTTAGCACACCAGAGGATTTCCTTCAACACCAGGGGGAGCACTTCTTAGGCCAGGACAAAGAGAGTGGGGACACTGGGGTGATGGTGGGGTATGAAGACCGTTCTGGGGCTAAGGAAGATGAAGGAAGAAGCGATGGATCCGAAGAGGTCAGCAAAGTTGGCAAAGTTATTGCTGGGAGGCATACATACACTGCCCGCTCAGCTGGTTTGGGTTTGACGCCGCCACCCAGCAATCTTCGGTGTGAGGAGTGCAAAAGAACGTTCACCTCTGCCAATCGGCTTGTGGCGCACCTTCGAGTGCATGAACAAGGAACACACGAGTGCCCAGAGTGTGACAAAGTGTTTAAAAAGTTGGTGTCCCTTCAGACTCACATGCGCACACACTCTGGTGAGGCACGTTTTCTGTGTGTGGACTGTGGACATGGTTTTACCACAGAAATGACTCTTATGATACACAGGTAATAAATACAAACTATAGTCAAACATCAAAAGTTGCTCGTGATTTGGGTTCTCTGTCATCAAAACTAATTTTTCTTTCGCTTTTCCCGCTTTAGGAAATCCCATACATCTGAGCCACTGCACAAATGCCCATTTTGTGCTAAAACTTTCACCAACATGACGAAGTTCTTGTACCATCGTCGCACTCACCGAGCACGCGAGCCGACCGAACCAGTCTCTCAGGTAATAGTTGACTTAATGAAGGAAATTAGCTATGCACAACATCAGTATCATATTGGTTATCAGCTGATATATGAGATTACATTTGTTGTTAACTGCATTCGTATTGGTCAATATTGGATATATATTTGCTGATATTTAATTGTTTATGCTCATTTCCCCTATAATTACATTTAGATGTCTTTGCCCTAATCAAAATTAAATTAGATTTTTAAAAACGTTAAGGATGCACCGATTTTGGCTGATAATCAATAAATGCCTCATATTAAAATTTTTACACTATATTGTGTATAATGTAAATAAAAATAAAACCTTAAAGTATACAAGGGAATTTAGGCATTAAGACATAATAATGTACACAATGAAAAACAGACATTCATTTCACATTCATTTTTAACAGTGTTAAATAATTTCAAAGTTAATTTGAATGTTAAAATAGAGAAAGTGGTCATGTGCAAATAAATATTCAGTATTGGTGATGCATATACAATATTTAAAAAGTAAAAATTCATAAATTAAAAAATCTGTAATATCTGCCAATAACCAATAATGTACAGATATATTATTAATTCGTAGAAAAGCACCAATAACTTAACAGAACTGAATTACTATAATTGAATTCTTACATATTTGCACTGAGGTCAGTCTTCTCATTTCCCATGCAATTTGAAAAATGCACACATTTAGTGCTATTGTTCATTTTATTCACACACTGCAGAACCTATTAATTACACAATGGCCTAATATATACTTTTTCCTTAAAAAGGGAACTGAATGTGACCGTTGAATTGTGAGATTAATTCAACCATCTCCGCTTTGCAGTTTGTACTGGCCCAGCAGTCACCTCTCTCTATCATCCAAAGAGCAAGAGAACGCGAGGCTGCTTGGAGGAAAGAAAGACATGCGGTGACAATTCCTCCTGTGAAAGATGACAGAAAAGAATCCAGTGACACAGGTCCTGTGCTCATTGAAGGTATTGCAGTGGTTTCCCAGTCTTCAGAGCCAACAGAAAATGGGCTTCATGCTGAACCCTCAAACACAGAACAAACCCCAAATGGAGGGAAAATGCTGACATTCGACCCCAACCATTCAACTACTGCCCGTGTGGAACCAAGTAAACACGGGACTCCTGCTGAGGAAGAACCAAAGTTCCCTTGCTCTATTTGTAAAAAAAGATTCCCCTCACAGGTCCGTCTGTTGCGTCATCGCCGAACGACTCATACCACCGAACGGCGTTTTAAATGCAACATCTGCGGGAAACCGTTCAAGAAGCAGATCCATCTGCGAAACCACCTGCGCACGCACACGGGCGAGCGGCCGTTCCAGTGCAGCGTGTGTGGAAAGACCTTTTCCTCTCTTGCAAATCTTTCCCGTCATGGACTCACACACACAGGAGTCCGTCCGTACCGGTGTGACATTTGCCACAAAGCCTTCAGCCAATCGTCAAATCTTCGTCAACACCGTCAGCATCTTCACAGCAATGTGACGCCCTCACCCTGTCCAGACTGCTCCGCTACCTTTATCCGTCCTGCTAAACTTGTAGCTCATCGTTTTCTTCACCACCCAGGGTCACCAGCACCTTACCCCTGCCCGCACTGTTCCGAGGGGTTCTTGCGCAAGCGTCAACGAGACCTTCATTGCCTGGAGGAGCATCCCAACTTGACTCAGCTACACAGTATCTCCCAGGACTCCCAGGTTAGCCAACAGGGCTCGATGGATAATACAGAGCAACTAAGCGCTCCTTCGATGACGAAACCTAATCTGGATTGCACTATTTGTGGTAAGCGATTAAATTCTCCTGCAAATCTCCGCCTGCACCAGCTAAGTCACGGACTTGGGCCCGGCCGGCCTCGAGGCTCAAGCTCCGCCACTGGCAAGTCTCATCCCTGTCCGGTCTGTGGAAAACTCTTTGGTTCAGCCTCAAGCGTTACACTACACCAGAGAGTACACACCGGTGAGCGTCCGTATCCTTGCGTGATCTGCGGAAAACGGTTTCGCCAGAACACACACCTGCGGGAGCACCTTCGCACGCATTCGGGCGAGCGTCCGTTCCGGTGCGAGTTCTGCGATAAGGGCTTCGTGCAGAGCATGCATCTGGCGGAACACCGGCGTACACACACGGGTGAGCGGCCGCATGCTTGCGGTGAATGTGGAAAGACCTTCAAGACGGTTTCGAACCTTAGGAACCATCGGAAGACCCACAATCGCACCCAAAAGCAACAAGAGCCAGAACATAGCGCAGAAGCAGTGGCTGCAGAATCTCAAACAGCAACTGTTGCTGTTGTGGAAGCTTCTGAGATGGACCTGGTACCAGCCTTCTGCCAACAAGAGGTGCAGCTTGGACAACCCCAAGTCATTCAGATACAAACATCCAACCTGACACAGGTAGGAAACGGTTACTTTTGTGTGTTAGAACTGGGAATCGATTTCCAAAAAAACAGATTTGCAAGGCATTTGGAATTGAAAATCTATCGCAAAGGTCGGAAAAATGCGAATTTTTCGCATTTAATAGTCTTTTTCAGTTCAATACAGCTAATGATTAATACGCCTCTCGGTCGCTCACTGTAGTGATGGATGGTCAGTTTCAACTAATCGACTCAAAAAATGTTTGCAGCTGATCTTTTACATTGTACGTATTATTAACAACTCAGTATCATGGTATGCCGTGCAGAAACATTCAAATAAAGCCATATGTATGAACACATATTGCTGATTAAGATGACTTTCATTCACTTAAGTTCCTGCATGTTGAATAGCATACAACTTACAAATATGATTAGATTGTCTTCAACATGTCTCCTAAATTAAAGTTTTGCTCCTAAAACGTTTTAGGTGTCTAAAATATATAGAATGAACTAATCTTGTAAACTCAAGAGTGAAACTGGCTTGTTCGGTAGTCCACAATGGAAAGATTTGAGGGGTGCTCCGAACTACATGGAAAGATAATAGATGATGCTGGTAATATTAAATACTAAGAAAGTTTAAAAGGAAGGTAAGCCTTCATATCATATATCCAAGCAATATTAGGTGAACATGTTCCTCCAATCTTAAAAAAAGAAAAGAAAACAAAAGCGAGGAGTCGATTCCATAGCAAGTTCTAGAACCATGAATCAGAATCAATGCCGAAATATTTGGAAACCGCCCTACTGTGTGTGTGTTTGCTATAGTTTTGCATGTGCACAAAATAATGGTTTATATTTTCTCAATGTTTCAGACTCAGGGAACTCCCACTATTATGTTTAATGAGCTTGGAGAGACTATAGCCATCATTGAGACGAGCGGAGACCTGGCAGAGGCCATCGAGCTGTACCACACAGCAATGGAGAGTGGCATCAACATGGAGGCCATCACTGTGGACAACCTGCAGTTAATGTGAGAGAAGTGAAGAACAGTGCAGCACTCCAGTGGCCATCATCTTGGTGATTTGAAGATTGTGATTAAAAGAAGAACATAAGTGGGTCAGAACAAGTGCAGAGAGAAAAAAACAGGGAAAGCAGAGATTGAGGAAGTGTTCCATATTCAAGACATTGTAGTCATTTCCATTGAATGTGTGAACAAGCGTACCTCAAATAGCCACTCTAGTCCATCCTTTCAGATATTTTTCAGCCTTATTTTCAATTTTTAAAGACATTTTTGCAAAATAATTTCAGCTAACAATCTTAAAAGAGGGCTGATATTAGAGGTGCAACTGAAAGGCTCAAATCTGTGATAGGATGTCTCCTGTTTTGGGACAAGAAATGGACAGTCTGTCTTACTGATGACACACTGCATGACACTCTCGTTCTGACATTTGGACAGCCAGATGGAGGGTATGAAGGCACAGATTTCACCTGTGGACAGTAGAGCAGGTTGATAACACAGGATGGTGTGTAATGATTCCCGGTTAACGTTCTGACCTGCAGTTCTTGGGAGGAGGTAGTTTAAGGGCACTCACCTGAAGAACAAAACAACAGGGCAGAGGAAGTTCAAAACGAGTGCTAATCATGGACAGATATTATGCACCATCACTACAATGGACAATGAATTCACATGTATTTCCATCTCTCGATCTGTACACTGAATGTTTGTAGCATTTTTAATGTTATGATGCTGATTTGGAGAAGTGTTACAAATAAACTTAAACAGTTTGTCTCCCTTGTGTAATTTCTTTGAGGAAGTGGTGTTACAACAGCAATCATGATGTCACCTTAAAGGGATAGGTCAGGGGTAGGCAAGTTCGGTCCTAGAGAGCCGCAGTCCTGCAGAGTTCAGCTCCAACCCTGAAAAAAAAAACTCACCTGCCTATAGCCTTAGTAATCCTGAAGACACTGATTAGCTTGTTCAGGTGTGTTTGATTAGGGTTGGAGCTGAACTCTGCAGGACTGCGACTCTAGGACCGAACTTGCCTACCCCTGGGATAGGTCATTCTGTCATCATTTATTCACCACCTCGTGTTGTTGTAAACCTGTACGACTTTCTTCTGCAGAACAAAGAGAAGATATTTGGAATGTTTCAATGTTCTTAGTAGATGCAATCCAAGTCAAAGAGGGCCAAAGCAACACTGGACCCCACTGACTTTCATTGTTTGGACAAAACCACACTGAGACATTTTTGAAAATAACATTTTTGTGATCCAGAGAAGAAAAAAAGTCACAGGTTTGAAACTATTTAAGTAAATGATCATAGAATGTTCTTCTTGAGTGAATGAAAGTAAATCTTTAAATTTGTTCTGATGTTACATGGAATTCATTGGTTTCTCCATACTGCAATTGGCTAGAATGTAGAGATGTGATAAAAAACTAACCACAATATAATGTTACTAATACTTGCGTATTTAAACACCCAATCATTCATTTATTCTTAATGGTCACATCTTATAACTTGATGTACCATTCAGGCATACTCCAACTCAAAACTTCCCGCACAAAAATAGATCACAGTGAAGTTTTAAACAGTTGCGCTCCGAAAAAAAAAAAAAAATTAAAATGAACATCTATGACGTCACCCAATCAATGTCCAATGAAGAGTTATTATTTCCTCAATCTTTTTACTTATAACGAAGAGTCTGTTTCATTGAACATCTATTTATTTGTTTACTGAGAGATACAGTTAAAATCTTTCTTGGGTACGTAAATCAGCAAAACAAGGTAACGCAATAAGAACAGTTTATAACCATATTTCTTTATTTCCCCTTTTGTTATACAATTTCTTGTTACTGGCTTTGTTTCTTCCAACAATGTTTTTGTTGATGCTTTTTAATCTTATAACTTGATGTACCATTCAGGCATACTCCAACTCAAAACTTCCCGCACAAAAATAGATCACAGTGAAGTTTTAAACAGTTGCGCTCCGAAAAAAAAAAAAAAATTAAAATGCACATCTATGACGTCACCCAATCAATGTCCAATGAAGAGTTATTATTTCCTCAATCTTTTTACTTATAACGAAGAGTCTGTTTCATTGAACATCTATTTATTTGTTTACTGAGAGATACAGTTAAAATCTTTCTTGGGTACGTAAATCAGCAAAACAAGGTAACGCAATAAGAACAGTTTATAACCATATTTCTTTATTTCCCCTTTTGTTATACAATTTCTTGTTACTGGCTTTGTTTCTTCCAACAATGTTTTTGTTGATGCTTTTTATTGTGATGCTTGAGTCTTTGGACTCTTACTGTATTTATGTACAACAAAGACCAGTGCTGCAAGAGAAGATCATCTGTGGCCTCTCAGTCCCACCTCATAGCCTTAAAGTGATTGAGAAAAAACGATAAAGTGACAGTAATGTAAGTGGCAAATCGAAATAATAAAAAACATGTACAACTACCAGAAAGATGTTTGGAGTGTCTAACAATAAAGGCTTACGTAATTGCTTCCTGGTAAGAAATAAAACATTGTGAATATCAAGATAAAAAGTGTAAGAGAAAAGGTTTAAAAAAAGGTAGTGGAAGTGCCTCTGGGAGCAAGGGAAGAGGGCGAACTCGTCCCTCCGTTTCTGCTAAAGAAAGAGTATATTAATAAGAATATAGTATATATATATAGGTTATAAGGATCAGATCCACAAGAACAACAAAGCATTAATAAGAACAGTAATAATGAGATTTTATAACATAATGACCTGTATCATTACGTGTTGAAAAATCAGTTTCTCCTCTAAAAAGTTAATAAAATTCTTATAGTAAATTCTTAAGAATATATTCCCTACATTCTCTTTGCTCCGTGCTTCACCAGCTCATGAAAAGTTGAATAAAAAAGGCAGGGAAAGAAATGCTTAAATATGTGGAATTTCTTAATATATGGAAAAACATAAATCAATGGCAATGATGTGCCTGTTGACTTCCCCTTCCATGACCTTTTTCCTTCATGGCTTGCCAATCAGATGCTTTGGAATGACTCCAGTTTGATTGACAACCGTTAAAAGTCAATCATAGGACGAAAAGTTTACGAATGGCAGCGCAAAGTCTCTCGCCGAAGGTTTTCAGTGCCTTAACAAAGCTCTCTGTGAAAAGTCTTCAAATATTAAAACACCACAGAAGAAAAAAAATCAAAAATAAAAGTCCAACAAGTCTTCATTATCACTTAAACGCAGCCAGTGGAGGCCCGCCTCACAATGACTGGCAGTAACCCACAAACCAATAAAAAAACACCTGTGGCCAAGCTACTGCCAATCAGGCCGTACGAACACAACTCAGTCTGAAAAGGGATGGGGTGCCCTCGCACGTCCCGCCTTTCTAGAGGCATCAGCAGCACTGTGACTTCACTGGCGTACAGGACAGGCCCACAGTCCTCTAGTTTCAAAGTCCAAATGAAGCCTAATGACTAAGATAATGCTGTAAATTCAAGAGTGTATATTCAAGAGTGTCTGTGTTTATGTAGGCAAGTGTCTGAATGTAAAGTTTTCATAATTCAACATCACGTAAAATACTGAGAAGTTTCAAAACCCCAAAGTGTTTTGAGGCATCTCCCCCATCTGCTCCATATACATACAAATTTTGCTCTTGCTTTTTCTCTCTATGTCCTTCGGAGGCAGTCATAGCAGAGACAAGACAACAAATGTAGATCATGCAGATGTTGAGGGGAGACATCTGGTCTTCAAGCCATCCATTTTCCCATCAACCTCATCTGCTGGTGTCCTGTGAATCGCCAGCATTTCTGGGCTCCTCCGAGCTGTTCTGCTCACCCTCCCGCTCGGCCTTTTTTTCCTGAGGCTCTGCCCCTATAGCTAGGTCACTGGCCGCCGCCGCCCCAGAAGGTCCTGGTAATGAGGAAACATCAAAAATGCCTGCCCATTCCGACGGAGCTGCCGTTTGCATGATCTTTTGCCGGACCTCACGGATCTTGAGCTGTAAACACACCTTAGTGGGGAAGATATCAGCGTATCGTGCCTGGAATGCTGCAGTAGCTTGAGCTATTGATCGAGAGAGGGGCGAAAGGGGGAGAGAAAGAGAGTATTAGACGAAAGAAAATTCTGAAAGTGTTTTTATCTAATGCAGGGGTTTTTGGCCTTTATAATCTCAGATGTTCCTCTCAGCCAATTTAAAGGGATACTTCACCCAAAAATGAAAATTCTGTCATTAATTACTCACCCTGAAGTCGTTTCAAACCTGTAAGACCTTCGTTCTTCTTCGGAACACAAATCAAGATGTTTTTGATGCATTCTGAGAGCTCTCTGACCCTCCCATAGAAAGCAAGGATCCTTACATGATCAAGGCTCAGAAACATAGCAAGGTGATCGTTAAAATAATCCATGTGACATCAGTGGTTCACCCGTAATTTTACGAAGCTACGAGAATACTTTTTGTGTGCAAAGAAAACAAAAATAATGACTTTATTCAACAATTCGTCTCCTCCGCGTCACCCTAGCGCCATTTTGGAGAGTATCACATACGTAAACAACGTATGCTGTTCTGTGTCAGCAGCACCGTACGTGGATACGCTGTTTACATCGTTTAGTTTGATCTGAACGTAAATAATGTATCCGCGCGCATATGTTGCATACATTGTTTATGTATGTGATACTCTCCAAAATGGCGCTAGGGTGACGCGGAGGAGACGAATTGTTGAATAAAGTCATTATTTTTGTTTTCTTTGCGCACAAAAATGATTCTCGTAGCTTCGTAAAATTACGGTTGAACCACTGATGTCACATGGATTATTTTAACAATCTCCTTGCTACGATTCTGAGCCTTGATCATGTAAGGATCCTTGCTGTCTATGGGAGGGTCAGAGAGCTTTCAGAATGCATCAAAAATATCTTGATTTGTGTTCCGAAGAAGAACGAAGGTCTTACAGGTTTGGAACCACATGTGAGTAATTAATGACAGAATTTTCATTTTTGGGTGAACTATCCCTTTAAGGACCAGCAACATAAAAATCAGAACAAGATTCTCTTAACAAGTTCTGACTTCAATTTTGTTCTCTTTCTCACACAAAGCCACTGCAAGGCTTCAGAAGTGTAAATGTTTTACGATGCATTGATGGTCCTTTTTGAAGCTTCAGTCAAATTTTTTTTTTGTAACTGCATGAAAAAGCGTGACCAGAATTTCTCAATTTTTGTTCAATAGACATGCTAGGAATGACGTGATAGTGAAAAAATTTGATGTTTATTTATTTAATTCCTTTAATATTGCGAACTATGCATTAGGGCTGGATGATATGGCCAAAAATACAATCACAATATAAATTTACTATAAATGTGGACATGCTTTCCACATGTGTGTTAGACCATGAGAATGAATAGAAACTTGTTTTTTAACTCCCAAGAAAACCATTTTATTTTCCCATAAATTCTGTTGAACTTCGTTTTATGATTTATTATAATTTATCAATCAAAAATGGTGTCTAATAAAATGTAACAACAATTTAATGAATCTTTTAAAATGTAATAAAATGAAAATATAACAATTATTTACAACAAAACATTTAAATTAAATTAATAAATTAAAACATGGACTAAAAATATCTTGGATGTATGATATTCCTTACAAATAATTATAATATAATATCTGTATTTATTTATATATTTATTATTATTTAGTAATTTATTAGTAATACATAGTAATATATTAGAAATATAGCAATATAAGATAAACTAAACTTATTTCGTCAGTTTGTCGTGAAGATCTTTGAGTGTCAGTGTGTATTTAGGGCCTTTCGCACCACGGGAACCTTTTCATAGTACCAGAACTAATTGTGGAACTACCCACTTTTTGGCGTTTTCGCACCGCCGATTTTAGTACCGGTGCGATTTTTTAGTACGGGTGCGATTTTAGTACCGGACTGCCTTTTTCGAGAACCAAATTAGCTCCTACTCCGGAGCAGGGTCTAACCAGCACTGAATAGTGTTATGTCAATAGCATCCATTTTGGTTAAGATTTGTGCTGTAATTGGTTTGTTCTTCATTTTACTTCTGTGCTGTCTGTAAGCTGTGTGGGTGGTACAGTAACAGTACTCTATAAAAGTGTGTGCGTTACCTGAGGGGAAGAAGCCATGCTCCTGGAATAGCTGCATGACAAGAGCTCTCCTCTGATCAAGAGTTCTCCTGAGAGAGGAGTAGGGCACCTTCTCAAACTCCAGCTCCCCCAGAACATCCTCTCCATCTGTACCAGACATCGCTTTACGTATACGTCGACATTCCATGTCCATTATTTTGAAACCCGCGAGACACAACAAAAACACAGCTCCGATCACAGCGTCCTCGATCCTCCTGTTGTTAATGTTGTTCTTCTTTGTTTCTATTGTTGAACGCCGCACACAAATGACGTCGCTGTTGACCGGCTTACGTCACTTCTTAGTACACACTGTTGGTGCGAATGCAACCCTTTAAATAGTACTGGGAAATAGTTCGCGCAAAATCGTCCCAGTACTTTAGTACTGTACATTTAGTTCTGGAACTAAAGCGGTGCGAAAGGCCCTTTTGATGGTAGTTTCTCTTCGTGTGAAGTGACTCAGAGCTGCTAGATAAGAGGCTGTTTCTTTTGATAATTTTTTTAAAAAAGTTATAGTTTATAATAGCTAGATTTAGAAATACATCTGAAACATTCATAATATATATTTATTTTTTTACTATAATATATATTTTATATTTTAAGATTCCATTAGTCTTGTATCTCTCCAAGGACCCCCGGTTGAAATCCATGGGTCTAATGCAGGGCTGCCCAAACTCGGTCCTGGAGGGCCGGTGTCCTGCAGAGTTTAGCTCCAACTTGCCTCAACACACCTGCCTTTAAGTTTCTAGTATGCCTAGTAAGAGCTTGATTAGCTGGTTCAGGTATGTTTAATTGGGGTTGGAGCTAAACTCTTCAGGACACCGGCCCTCCAGGACCGAGTTTGGACACCCCTGGTCTAATGAATAGTGTTATGTCAATAGCATCCATTTTGGTTAAGATTTGTGCTGTAATTGGTTTGTTCTTCATTTTACTTCTGTGCTGTCTGTAAGCTGTGTGGGTGGTACAGTAACAGTACTCTATAAAAGTGTGTGCGTTACCTGAGGGGAAGAAGCCATGCTCCTGGAATAGCTGCATGACAAGAGCTCTCCTCTGATCAAGAGTTCTCCTGAGAGAGGAGTAGGGCACCTTATCAAACTCCAGCTCCCCCAGAACATCCTCTCCATCTGTACCAGATAGAGAGAGAATTATAATGTAGTTGAATCAGGATAATATAGGCTGCAAAATGATGACGGTTTTGTGGGTGGTGAAGTATTACCTGGCCTATCAAAGGTGAAAATGTCCCCCTCACACTTTGCAGCGCTTTTAGGTGTGTTTGGTAGTTTCTCTTCGTGTGAAGTGACTCAGAGCTGCTAGATAAGAGGCTGTTTCTTTTGATAATTTTTTTAAAAAAGTTATAGTTTATAATAGCTAGATTTAGAAATACATCTGAAACATTCATAATATATATTTATTTTTTTACTATAATATATATTTTATATTTTAAGATTCCATTAGTCTTGTATCTCTCCAAGGACCCCCGGTTGAAATCCATGGGTCTAATGCAGGGCTGCCCAAACTCGGTCCTGGAGGGCCGGTGTCCTGCAGAGTTTAGCTCCAACTTGCCTCAACACACCTGCCTTTAAGTTTCTAGTATGCCTAGTAAGAGCTTGATTAGCTGGTTCAGGTATGTTTAATTGGGGTTGGAGCTAAACTCTTCAGGACACCGGCCCTCCAGGACCGAGTTTGGACACCCCTGGTCTAATGAATAGTGTTATGTCAATAGCATCCATTTTGGTTAAGATTTGTGCTGTAATTGGTTTGTTCTTCATTTTACTTCTGTGCTGTCTGTAAGCTGTGTGGGTGGTACAGTAACAGTACTCTATAAAAGTGTGTGCGTTACCTGAGGGGAAGAAGCCATGCTCCTGGAATAGCTGCATGACAAGAGCTCTCCTCTGATCAAGAGTTCTCCTGAGAGAGGAGTAGGGCACCTTATCAAACTCCAGCTCCCCCAGAACATCCTCTCCATCTGTACCAGATAGAGAGAGAATTATAATGTAGTTGAATCAGGATAATATAGGCTGCAAAATGATGACGGTTTTGTGGGTGGTGAAGTATTACCTGGCCTATCAAAGGTGAAAATGTCCCCCTCACACTTTGCAGCGCTTTTAGGTGTGTTTGGCTCTGAACTGCAGCTAGATCTGCGGCGGCTTTTCCTTTTTGGAGAGATGGGATCTTCTGTGGATGAGTCGAGGTCTGTGGAAAGGGGGATTGAGGGCTAGCTGATTTGTGATTTGAAAGGCATGAACAAATGAACTGACCCAGCTATAGTTAGATTTCACATTGAGTTGTTAGAGAGGTCTGAATCTTACTCTCACCGGTGGAGTTTTTCCTCTTCCTGCGGTAGCTGCCCAGTATGGCTCGTGGGGAAGTGGCCAGACTCTGCAGGGTTGGAGAGGGCAGAACCTCCTCTGGACGGAATTCTGGCAGCTCTGCAAAGCGCTCCTCAAAGTACACTTCTGACAGGACCCTGCACACATCACCAATCACAAGATTTTGACTACTCTATACATAGAGTGGGGTCCAAAATCTGAAATCACATTATTTATTTTTTTTCCCCATTTAAACCTGGAAATAAATAGGAATGCAATTGGTAACACTTTATTTTAAGGTCCAATTCTCACTATTAACTAGTTGCTTATTAGCATGCATGTTACTAGCATATAGGCATATTGGTTTATTAGTACTTACAAAGCACATATTAATGCCTTATTCTGCATGACCATATTTTAGAACCCTTAATCCGACCCCATACTTAAACTTAAGAACTACCTTACTAACTATTAATAAGCAGCAAATTAAGAGTTTGAGGCAAAAATCATAGTTAGTAGGTAGTTAAAAGTGAGAATTGGTCCCCAAACTAAAGTGTGACCATGCAATTAATTAATTTGTTAAAATATTTACGATTCTGCACCAAGTCACTAATCAAATTAACACTTTGAGTCACTTATAATAGGAAATTCATTAAAATTTGTCATTTCTAAATACAATTATTCACTAAAACTGTTATAATAATAACATAATTTGTAATGACAAAAATCCAATGCAAAATTATTTTCTAATTAGGATTTTCCCTATTGATCTATTGTCACATTTACATTTGTTGAGAGAATTTACGTGAAATCCAGTCTTTTCAATAGGAATTAGTGCTGTCAAACGATTAATCGCGATTAATCACATCCAAAATAAAAGTTTTTGTTTATATTTATTATGTATCAACCCTCTACATTGAGAGTAAATCACTCGCATATGCGACTAAATCTTCACTCTGGGCGACTAAATGATGTCTAATATTAGCCACTGGCTAATAAATTCTCAGATTTTTTTTAAAATTCTCAGCCAGTGAGTTGGAGGCTATGTATAAGTTTAGCACAGTTATATTTTTACTCGCCGAACACACTGACTGAGCGCTTCAGAGTTTCACTCTCCGTCAAGAGATCTGTGCTATTTTTCAGTTCATCTGAATGGACGTGCAATGCTCCTGTATTTGACGTACCGTCAACTCTAGTGTGAAGGCGCACGACTCGCCGTTCACTTTGTTTCATACACACACAGAGAGAGAGAGAGAGAGAGAGAGAGAGAGAGAGAGAGGCTAAAAATTATGATTAAATTATAATTAAATTATGGCTAAAAATCTTTGACAGCATCATCAAACCCATTCTTCTATACGGTTGTGAAATCTGGGGCCCCAAATTTAAATTAAACTATACATCTTGGGATAAAAACCCCACTGAAATGTTCCACCTGGAGTTCTGCAAGAACATCCTGGGACTCCACAGAAACGCCCCTAGTCTCGGCTGCAGGGCAGAATTGGGCAGATTCCCCCTTCTAGCAGAAATCCAGAAGAGAACAGCAAAGTTCTGGTTCCATCTATCAGACACACTGACAGATGATGACCATCACTGCGCTCTTACTTACAGGGCAGGACACCCAGAGAGTGACCCCATGCACTATTTAGTGGAAAAACACCAACTCAGTTCAACAATTCAGTTAAGACACGTTAAGACAAGTTAAAGAGATTGGAAAAATAAACCAGGAAGAATATCCATTATTGGCAGATCAAAGTAGCACAAATGAACAAATTAAAGTACTTCTACAGATTAAAGACTGGTTATCAATTGGCACCTTACTTGATCAAAATGAAAGACTATAGTCAGAGAAAGCTTCTGACGAAGTATCGTCTGAGTGAGCACAATCTGAGTGTGGAGACGGGCCGACACAAACAGAGCTGGAGAGAGAGAGAGCTCCGACTGTGTTCTCACTGCACAGAGGGACTCGTAGAGGACGAGCTGCACTTCCTCACACACTGCAGCAAATATAAACACATCAGAGACACTTATTTTACACAAATAGCTCAAATTGTGCCTGAATTCCAGCAGGCGAGCCACATAGACAAACTCTGTTATATTTTGGGAGAGAATGAAAAGTGTATCCACCTGGCAGCGCAGTATGTATCCTCCTGCCATATTATGAGGGACAAAGGCTAAACCCCCTTTTCTTTATCAATGCTCTCTGTAAATAAGTACCTTGTATTTGCTATTGTTTTTTTTTACTATCTATATGCCTGTATAATTTGTTTGCTGTTAATTGCTTTGGCAACATTGTGCTGTTCCACAGTCATGCCAATAAAGCTCATTTGAATTGAATTGAATTGAATTGAGAGAGAGAGAGAG
>NW_015654513.1:334879-335597 GCF_001515625.1 Sinocyclocheilus rhinocerous
ATATATATATACACATATATATCAGTCTGGCGAGTAAACTAAAAAATGTACTAGCCAATGGCGATTTAATTGCGAAGGTGTCCGGAGAGGGTTGTGTATATATAAATACACACACATGCATGTATATTAGGGGTGTGATGAGACACTTATCCCACGAGACGAGACGAGACACGAGACTGGGTTCACGAGAACGAGACGAGACGAAATTTTTTGACTTTTTTAAAGAAATCCTCAATGATGAAATATATAGGGAAAAATAGTCTTTTATTCAACTGAAAAACAAAATGCAAAAAAGTAGGTGCATTTTGAAATCAGCTTCTTTATTACTTTATGAAATTAAACATCTATTTTAATAAATTTTATACAGTAATAAACAACATGTAAACACTGCAAAATGTTTTGCCACAAACAAATTAACTTTTATTAATTAAAAAGCATGTCTAGTTAATTAAAATCATTAAACTTCTACATTTTCACATCAATTTATTAAAAGTTTAACAAGAATTACATGTTGGCCCTATAAAATGTTTTATTTTTTCTCACCATATTATTTATTGTTACCAAATTCTGTGTTTTAGCATGTCTAATTATTTGAATGCATAAAACAACTTAATTTATAAATTTTTTTTCTTAAAGCAGCCTTATGAAATTTTTTTCCCCCTCAGAAATTCTGTGTTGTGCATTTACATTTTTCTGGTTATCAAATGAAGGCATAAAA
>NW_015654513.1:335830-341434 GCF_001515625.1 Sinocyclocheilus rhinocerous
CGTCTGCGCCATTCATTAACAGAGACAGGCAGAACATGCAGGATTCATATTTAAATCGACTCTTGCGGCTTAATATTTACAGATACTTGTCCATATCGTGATTTGATTTAAGTGTAATGACCTACTTTTGATTAATTCATTCAAAATTTGACAAATTCCGTGTCATTCAGCGTTAAACTGTGAATTCTGTTTTTATGACTTGATAAAGACTACACTACGTAATTTTCCCGCTTATCATGCGGCCACTTGCCTGATGTAACATAAAATATCTTACATACCACCACTTGTGAATGAGCCAGTGTAATGCAAATATATCTGAAAGGTCTGCGTGAGGATATTGTCACGTTCTCGCGAGACCAGTCAGATCTCATCACACCCCTAATGTATATATTTAAAAAATATATATTTTTGTATATTAAATATATTTATTTATAATATAAATTATATGAATATAAATATAGACATGTAAATACATGTAAATATTTTCAAAATATATACTGTATGTGTGTGTATTTATATATACATAATAAATATACACAGAACACACACATATATTATGCAAACAGAAACTTTTATTTTGGACGCGATTAATCGTGATTAATCATTTGAAAGCACTAATAGGAATCCATATGATTAGTAATTTGATGTGAGGGTGCATCGTGTTCAAGATAGTCAAATGAATTTGCTGCGTTGAACAACAGAAAGCTGCACGGATTGAAAGTGACCTTACTGGAAACTGGACCTTTTGCCTGCAAAATTTTACCTGGCCTTTTGAACTCCGATTAAAAAGTAATTACTAGTGGTTGGCCAATATTGTTTTTTTGACAGCATTTTTTTTGTGCATTGGGAATCATATTTTTTCAAATAAAGCCAAGGTAACACTCATTTTACATACAGCACACAGTGAAAACGACATGAATATGACATAATTTGAAATGACGAGTTTAAAGTTTGTCGATCGTGCGTCTCCTGTGAAGCTGAACTCTCCTCCTGTCTACATTCAACTCAGACAGACCGACCGTCATGCAGAGAACACGCGATCATGCAGGATACAAATGCACACACAAGATCTCACTGCTGGATTTGACTAAGTCTGCAATTAAATGTGAAATTAAATGTTTATTTTTTTTGTCCTTTGTTTAAATGAAAAATGCGTATTTCACGAGTTCACACTTACATATAATGAACAGAGTAAAGGTTATGCGTATTTGGCGTGCTGTCCGGGGAGAGGGCTCCGAGCTCGGTCATTACTCTCGAGCCCGGGGTACTCCCCCTGTCCGGGGAGAGGGGTCCGAGCTCGGGTCCTAAAAATATAAAAGCAATCGTTATAATACTTTTTTGTATACCTTTTAATTCCTTTGTTTAACAGTTCTATCTTATTAGACAGACTTCTATCCGTATCAGACAGAACTGTTAAACAGCGACAGCAAACAATGAAGAGAGAGAATGTGAGCGCTGTGTGCTCAGGCGCTGCCTATCTCAGAGCCGTCCAAATAAAAGTCTCGAATAGGCATGGGCCGGTATGAGATTCTGACGGTATGATAACCTTAGATTAAAAAAAAATATCACTGTTTCACGGTATCACGGTATTGCGATTACAGCTCTAAAATAAGTTATTTTTAAATGCCTAGGTAAAAAACACCAACTTTTTTCCCCACTGAACACAATACATTTTATTTTTAAGAAACATAGAACATTTTGGAACAGTAAACATGTCAGGCTAAACAATTAAAATAAATAACTGAATTCTTAATTAAATTAAGTGCAGTCACTTAAGTGAGCCTAAACCTGCAGCGCAACAATAATCAGAACATAAATAAATTATTTTCTGTAAAAAAAAAAAATCCTTCTAAATGAAAAAAATGCAGTCACTTAAGTGAGCCTAAACCTGCAGCTCAATAATCAAAAACATAAATCAAAACATAATTTCTGTAAAAAAATAAATCAATAAAAAATGCAGTCATTAAACCTGCAGCTCAACAAGGTTTTTGGAGACATGCTCACTTTGCGAGTGTGTTACACACACACACGGTCTTTCTTCGTACAACACTCAAACAGTGGCAAAGACACCTGAGAGCCAGCAGTTTGTTTGTTTTTTAAATGTTGTGATTTTGAACAGATGTAAACAATGGCAGGAGGCTTAAAAGTATAGAAGTGATAAATCGCAGAAACTTAGTACTTTCCCCGCTCGGTGAAGTAACGTGAGGGAGGAAACTAGTTGACGTTAGCTAGTTAATTAGCCATGTTATCTGCCTTGGTCGCAAGCTAAATAGTATTTATTTCAACACTGAAAAAAACGGCGGGTGGGTCTCTGTCTTGATCGGGGGTGAAAGAGGGAGACTTCACTGCACACAACCGAGGGAGTCCTGCTCTTCCCGTCTTTGATGACACGTAAAAAACTGTGCATACCGCAGGAACGGTATAACAGAAAATTTTAGTGGTTTTGAAACCGTGACTTTTCCAAACCGCGGTATACCTTGAAACCGGTTATCGTCCCATGCCTAGTCTCGAATGCATTGGCCAAACAGAAAAACTTATCGCCTGATGCAGATATTGGCCAAATATTCCAAATATCGGCCGATATATCAGCCATGGCGATATATTGGTCAACCAATAGTAATTACGACCAACATATGATGAATATGAAGCTGGAAAAAAAATCATAGTTCTAATGATGCCATATTTCATGAAACATACTTGTCAACAGAATCGAACGGTCGTTTGAGTGGTGGGGGCCGGGCCTTGACTTTTTTAGGTGGTGCATCTTTATCACCATGAGACTGAGGCGGAGCAGGATCTGATCCAGAAGGAGGAGGTAATGGAGAAGAAGGGTGGGATTCCTTCCATTCAGCCTGGGTAGAGCAAAAAAATGAGTGAGTGAGCAGAGTGATTTTTTTTCTTTTTTCTTTTTTTGCCTACTACACATTCAGTTACTTTATGTAGTGTTACTTTTCATACACTGCTTTGATTAATCAAGTCTGACATTTAAAACCTAATATATTTGACAACTAACACACTGATATAAATAACTAAAATTATTCTAATTAAAATGTAACTGACAGCCAGGATAATGACGCTAACCTCCTTAGCATTTGCTTCTTTGCCCCGGCAACTAGGCATAGCACTCTCCGCTACAGAGTGGGCGGGGGCTTCTGCAGACCCCTCCTCTGGTGGGAAGGTTGCAGGCGAGCTCGTCTCAGCTGCCTTGTCTACCTCAAATGAGAACCGACTGCTGCTTTCTTTGTCCTTCTCTCGCTCTCTCTCTTTCTCTCTGTCCCTCTCCTTTTCTCGTTCTTTGCCTCTCCCTCCTTCATCATAACTGCCCACTGGGATGTTGGCCACTGTGGCTTTCACTTTCTGAGGAGGCCTTGGTGTGATCAGTTTGGGTGTTCCTGGAGCACTTCCTGTTGAAAGAGAAAAGAGGGACTGTGTTTAGTCTCAAAGAAATCACCACTGGGCAGCATCATGAAAACAGACGGACTTTATGATGTTAAATTCTATGGTACCAGAATGGGAGATTTGAGCAGGGCTTCCAGGCTGCAGTGTCACTGAGGTGCCCGGTGGGGGCGCAACTGAACTGCTGCTGCTTTTACTTGGGACCTGGAACTGTTTGTCTGGCTGTAATAGCGAAATCTTCTCAGCCTGTCTCTCAGAGGACTGCGTGTAGACCTGACTGTCCGTGTGCTGCCTGTCCAGTGTTCGTTCCAGGTGCAACTGTCGCTCAGAGTGTGTGGATATGTTCCCCTGCCTGTCCGAGGTTACAGAGGTCATGGAGGTTGTTGTGGTGTGTTTAAGAAGGATGTGTGGAGATAGGCTAGAGGAACTGGACACTGTGTACACCACACTGGGTGACACCGTTGCCATAGACACCACACCAGTTGCCAAGGTCACATTTGTAGGGGTGTAGATGGCGGTGATGGCAGGAGCGTGAGGGGCGCTGGGAGACTGGGCCGGGGCCAACAGCGATGGCTGGCCTGGTGAAACAGTAGATAACAGCAATGCAACACACTTTACAAACACCCAAAATGCAAACGAACACAAAAATGAGCAAAATGTATTTGTTTATTTATTTATTTTTAATTAGGGGTGGGAGATATGACCAAAATCTTATATCACAATATGAGTTATTTTATTTCATGGTAACGTAGGGCTGCACGATAAATTGAAATGAAATCGCAGTCGCGATAAGGCAAAAGCTGCTATAGTCATGCGCAACTTGTCAGTGAAGCACTGTTCTATGATCAGTAGTAAATCTCCATCCGAAGGCCAGAGGGCGCTCTCATGCGGAAACTCCAAAATACAGCCTGCAGATCCAGGAAATCCTTATAATGGTAGCTGAATAAACAGAAGATTTAACTGCTTTCATTGATTCAACGTGACTAATAAACACAGGACTACAACAATATATGATTTCTCTGAGTTCTTATTATAATTATTATTATAATTTTCATTATAATGAAGTATATAATAATGCAAAGCTAATCGACATAGACTTTATCACTGCTTATAATACTATGAAATATGTTGCGTGCCTTATTCTGTGTAAGAAGCCACATCATCTCACAGAAGGATTTATTTCAAACACTTGACTGACGTTGTGAAGTGAGTTTGGAGTAAAACGTGTTAAATGTGTGGTATTTTCACGTGCTTTCAGATGGAGGAACATTTACCACACAGAGCCGAAGTTCACGGAGAAGCTACGCAAACAGCTGTCATTTTCGCAGAAAGATATCTTCGATTTCATTATCGCTCGATTAAATCGTCTGCGATAATAAACGCAATATTGCGTAGCTTGTCAGTGAACTACGGCTCTGTGTAGTAAATGCTGCTCCATCGGAAAGCATATGATGGAGATTTACAACTGATCACAGAACCAGCTTTACTGACAAGATGCTCATGACTATCGCAATCGATTAATCATGCAGCCCTACGGTAACTATATATATATCACAATATAATTTTTTTGTTATTCTTGCTTTAAATAAGGTTATGATATCAATTTTTGATACTATAGAACTTTTTATAATTTTAGTCACATGTCAATATCACAAATAATACTAGCTAAATTGAAAAAAAAAAAATGCTCACTGAAGACAAGTAAACAGTCAGCAATTAAATACGAATAGGAAACTAATTACAAGCAATAAGACAAAACTACAAATAAGAAATGCTACATACATTGTAAAAAATAATCAAATGTATAAAAACATTGCATATTCTTCACTGTGTAAATTAAATATATATATTTTTCTTATTAAAGTTATAAAAGTGATTTAGTCAAGAGTAGTGAGAGATTTTCTCCCTTTTGTTGTTTGATTAACATAAATGACGGACAGCAGGAATATTAGACTGCTGTCACTCTAAGAGCTGCCCAGATCTAATCAGTGGTGGAAAGAGTACTGAAAATTTGTACTCAAGTACAAGTACTGTTACATTGCTGAAATAATACTCAATTACAAGTAAAAGTACTGGTGTCAAAACAGTACTTAAGTAAAAGTACAAAGTACTCCTTTCAAAAACTACTCAAGAGTACTAGCTACTAGTTACTTTTTAGCCGGCGATATTTAAAGGGGTCATATGACGTTTCTAAAAAGAACATTATTT
>NW_015654513.1:341839-342807 GCF_001515625.1 Sinocyclocheilus rhinocerous
CATGATACAGGAATTTCTAACTTCAATACCTTGAAAAATATCAATATCAAAGTACCCGTGAACCGGAAGTTGCAACATACTGCAGTGTTGTGATGTATTTCCAAGCGAAACGGAATATTGAATAAAGGGTGAGGTTTTATTGTGGTGCAAATTCCACTCCACCTCTTGCTCATAGCAGATTCACGGTTGGATAGGAGTGGTTACATCTGACATCATGCTTCACCGCTTCTGGGTCCTAACGCTCTGCCAAACGCACCCCAAAAAACAACAAACTGTGCATATACACACTCACGATGTCATGTAATACTGAAAAATTATAACCCTAACCTTTATCTCCATACTGAAATCCCAGATGGCCTGACAGTGATTCAGCTAAAATATTAGTGTCTGAGACACTGTGAGCACAGAGACTGTAGTGTGCACAGCAAATTTTTGTGTCAAATGCTTAGCTTAAATATGTAATATTAATTAAATAATGGCTGTTGAGATAGTATTCTCAAGTGAAATGAGTAGAGGCTTGGACCCGGAAACAGCAGTCCTTACGTCATACTTAACAAGAGGATTCTCCCGAAGTCTGACGTCATCAGAACGAGAACGCCAATCCAGAGCAGAAGCCAATTTTCAGTTTTTGATTAACGATTACGACGGCAGACATTTTTTTTCTCAGTGTATTGACTTGCACGGTTTAATTGTTCACCACAAGACTAGTAATGTGCACTAAAAAGTAAGTAGGGTCATTTTTGATTTCATGACGACTAATCATTTTCAATACCATTGTAGATACTTCAATACTTCTTATAGAATTTGCGGCAGGCTAGATGCATCACCGGCGTAAAAAGAGACGCAGCTTGTATCGGTGTAGGCTATATACGGTAGATACTGTGGAAAATGAGTAATGGAACCGTGTCAGATATTTCAGTATCGGTATCAAAATATAGATATTTATGATAGCACTACCATGTAGTTGT
>NW_015654513.1:342980-343375 GCF_001515625.1 Sinocyclocheilus rhinocerous
ACAGCTTTTTAAATATCTGAAAGTACAGTCTTACCATCAGTCAGTCAAGCATTATAATATATTATGATAATCAAGTATTATTTAATGATAGAACTTTAGTAATTACAATTAAAACTGGTAACCATGTATGAATGCATATTAGGCATTTTAACTGAACTTAGGACTGGTGGTGGTGCTTTTTTGGTCATTCAGTGTTTCTGTAAAACAAAATGGGAAAAAACTTACAATAATACTGATAAGATAGTAGTAGTAATAATAATAATAATAATAATACTATAAATTCTACTAAGAACAATATAAAACGCACTAAGGATTAACGAGCTGCTGGATTCATGAATATTAATCAGGTTGTGTGTGTTCGCTCGAACTGATTTGCTGAAATCAAAACAGGGACG